>NC_083097.1:45513407-45781365 GCF_949774975.1 Lagenorhynchus albirostris
TTTTGCTTTGTTTCATGGATGGTAGGTTCAAAGCGAGTGACAGTGCAGTGTTATATTCAGAACCAATTTCATTGAAGCAAAGGAGAACGTAATTTATTATTTTTGACCATCACTATGATCTTTTGATTTTTTCCTCAATCTTCAGTAATGATTTTTTAACCATCTGGTTATTTATGACATCATGTTATATGTTAGAAAGATATTTCTTCAGGAAATCTCTGCTCTCAAAATACTTTTAGATAAACAACTGACTAATGAAATAACTGTATATCACATAGAGTATTTTTTGAGTTCTTATTTTTTAAGTAGGCAAAGCAACCTTGACCTTCAGGAAGAAGATAGCTTCTCACAAGTGAATTTTATTTCAGAAGTTAGACATAAGTGACTAGTCCAAATGTGAACTAGATTCTTCTGTCTCATGGCCAGCAGTTTTGCAGTATCACTGTTAAATGGAATTACTGGTAATCTACAAACAATTGGCTTTCTTTTACAAACTCTTAAAAATTTTTGATGATGAGCTTGACCTTGTGGCATTTGGATTTCTTATTTATTAGGAAAGCAGGTAAGAGGGACTTGAATTCAGAATCCAAGATAAAACAAATGTGTGTTTCAGTGAATATTATAAGGATAAAGAGAATTCTTCTAGAGGGAGTGTAAGTCTCTTGGAACTGGGTTTATGGAGTAGAACTAGACGACACACAAACTTACTGTTGAAAGGACTCCTTGAATAAAATGACTTGTTCCCAAGCACTTCTGTCCACCTCTCTCCACTTGCTCTGATTCCCTCTCTCCATCCTCCCTCTCTTCCTGTCTCTTTGGAAAGAGGCCCTCTGGTCTCTAACCTAATTTAACTTGTTTCTGGAAATGGAGCAAATTAAATTTTACATATTAATGTGCTTATGCCCGAAGTATCCATCTTCCTATGATCAAGAGATTAGGCTGCATTTGATTTTATGTTGACCAATCCACCTCCTCTTATTTTTAGATTGCTCATAGTAGCCTTGTAGTTCATTTGATCATAGGAGATACTGGATATTATATTGTTGGTGCCTCCAATATAAAATTATGATTTTATGACTTGTAATGTTTCTCTGATGGTTTTGGGGATAGTTGGGACAATTTTTTTAAATGCACATTAATCTAGTGTCAATAACCATTGAGTGATCTAGTAATAAGTGTAAAGGAAATACCAAGAATAGAAACTTTTTCTTTTTTTTTTTTTGCTTAAGGAGTAGCTTATTGTGGCCACGTTGAATAGTAAGCTTTACTAGCTCACTAATTAAGAGGAGGGGTCAGTCAGTTTCAGCTACAACTTGTGGGACAATGGTCTTGGAAGGAGAGAGTTTGAGCACCTTCTGGATAAACATATTTTTCACCTTTTGCTTTGGGCACCCATCCCAAGTTTATATCTTTATTTACAGGTAAATGGCTACTTCCCTTATTGAATCACCGAAACTTGTATGATAGGAAAAGCAGAAAAACCAGTAATCAAAAAGAGTTATTAAGAAAAAAATGTAGGTTGGTAATATAATGAGGACATACCTATTTATAGATTGTTTGGTTTTAGAACATCTCTGCTTTGGAGTTTCCACCTAGGGCTAAAATAAAATATGTCCAAAATCTGAGCTCCTTGTCTTTTCACAGATGTTTAGTAACTTCTTTACTTCTTTGTAGTTACCAAAAACATGACAAACCTTCCAATACCCAGCTTCACAACTTTAACACCATCTATCATTTTCCTTTTGTAATCTTGTCGTTGTGTAGTCTAACGCTTTACAGAATGCATAACTCTCTTCTATGACATCCTTAACATTGCTCGCCCAGCCTGTGTTCCAACATGTCCAGTGACGAAGTACTCGCCAGTTCATGAGGCAACCCCTTTTTTTCTTAGTAAGTTCTCTATTTTCATCAAAATCTATATATCTCCAATCATTTTTACCATTGAGGCAAAGAGTCTTCATACTTTTTCTAAAACCAGCTTGGATAAAGGCCCAAGCAAACTTTTAGTCATTATTTGTTTGCTTTTCTTTCTGTGGCAATTTCAAATTTTTATTTGCTTGTCTCTATTTGTTTTTTAAATTGCCTTGGACACATTGAAGTAGATCTTCTGTCAGAAAGAAGTTTTAAAGCTTGGAGATGTTTGCCTGTCCACTTGAAACAAATCGGAAGACCACAGCAGTAATCTCATTTCCATTTGAGAAAAAAAAGATCACATTTTAGCAAAGAATGACAAAGTATAAGACATCTTTACTCCTTGGTCACTCACATTTTACTTAAATAAGAATGGTTAACAGTGGTTTGTAGTCACATCTTTGAAAAAAATGACATCCAAAATTAGATCTATCACACCAATAATATATATATATGTATATATTATACACACACAATATATGGCACATGCATTATTTGTATATTCTGCAGTGACTTAAAAAACCCAAAATATAAGCATGAAACATATCAATAGATAAAACATTGCATATAAGAAAGAAAATTTAAAAAATGAAAGAGCTTTTGGGAGTTACGGTAACTACCATGTATTGCTCACTTGCTAGTCTGAGCTCTTATAGTAAACAAATTGCCTGTGTTAGCTCATTTAATCTTCATAACAACCTTGAGAGGTAATCTATCATGATCCCATTTTACAGTTGAGGAAACTAAGGTTTAGAGAGATGAGTTGATTTTTCTAAGGTCACACAACTAGTAAGAGATGGAGCCACAGTATGAGCCCAAATCACCTAACCCCAGAGTCCCTGCACCTCAAAGGTATTCAGCATTAGTCAAACCACCCGCATCAGAATGACCGAAGGTACCTGGAGAGAGTGCACATCCCCAGACTCCACCACCAAATCGACCAAAGGAGAACTTCTGCGAGTGTGGCACTATTTTAAATGACCAAATGTAATTTTTATATAAGCCATTGAGAAGGAATAGGTCTCCTAAAATTTCCCTGAAGATAAGAGGTAACTCTCCATCTTATCTGTCCCTCCAAGCCAACTCTGAGCAACAGAATTTATTGCTCTTGGTTGCAAAATGGGAGAAACTCTGACCCACTTGGTCAAGTTCTTCAGAAGTAGCTTAGAATTTTCTTTGGATATAAGGAATCATTAATTTGTCCTTTTATGAAGGATGATGGATCTGTGCAAGTCCAGCCTTACACCCTTGCCCATCTGCCTGCCTCTCACATTTGTGAAATAACTCACCAGGTTGAGCATGTAATCGGGCAGAATGAAGAACACACAGGGATCAGACCCTGACCTTATTAGCACAGCGTGATCCTCAGGCCTGGCATCCTCCAGCTGAGTGTTACCCAGCTGGAGAAGTTTCTGTCTTTCCTGTAGGAGAATGATCTGCTCTCTGACTCTGCTTATCAAGCTATTCAAGCAGTAGAGTTCTGTTGACATGGTAAGAAAAATATGTTTGTCAGGCACACAAGCCATAAAAGAACTTTTTGCATTGAAAGTAGAAATTTGAATTATATTTGGAATATGAATGCCCTTTCAGGCTTCTCATGCCAGCAGCCATGTTGTTAGTGAAATTTAAATATGGGAAGAATGATTTTATGGGCTGTCAGATTGTTTGGCAAATGATTTAGGTCTATTTGGTCTACTTGTAATACAGTGATTTGGGTAACTTTTTACTATGAAAAATAAAAGCTAAATGCTTCTTTATGCATGGGTTTTATTTCACATCAATAATGATTTTCTTCATCCTAGTTAATTTTGCTTCTTAAATGTAAAATGCTAATGTGTGAGTGTTGTATATACTATACAACATAAATCTGCCTGTCTGTATCCTCTTTCATACAATTCAATACAGGTTCTTTTTTATTAGATCTGGAGATAATGTGGTTGATTTATTTGTAATGACTCCTGGAAATTTACTTTTTCTGACTTAATGGAAGATTTAACCCCTAAATGGAATTCAGGTTGAATCAATTCTATAGATGTTATTCTAGATTTAGATTGTATCACGTTTTAATACGAATTTGGCTTCTCCTTTAGATTTTGTTTTCTTTTGGTTCTGTGGTCAGGTTTCAGCCCTTTCAAAAGCAGCGTCCATAGTAACAATGTTAAAGGGGCCCCGAGTGCCCACGGGGCTCTCCTCTCCCGGCTCTGGCCCCTCTGCCTCCCCAGAGGGGCCTCCATAACTCACAGCCCAGCCCTTAGATATCCTGTCTGCCTTTCCAGCTTCCACACATCTTGCAGCCAATGTCCAGGCCCCATTTCCCCCAATACGTCTAGTCCTGTCTTGAATGAAGATCTATAAAAAGAAAAGAGCCACTTCTCATGCTCTATCAGAAAGATTTCAAAATACTGAAGTTCTAAGGAAGTCACTTTCAGACTTCCGAGACTTAATAAAGCTTGAGTTGTTCCCCTCGAGCACATCTCTCTTTAACCCTATAATCGTCTTTGTAACCCACCTCTGACCTCCGCCTTCAATTTCAGTCCCTCTGATTATGAAGCTGAGCCCCAGCCTCAACTCTGCATGGGTGTCTGTTCAGAACTGAACAGAAAGGAAAGAGAGAACTGCTTAAATAGCCATTGAAACTATCTTTCAATGGCTTCAACATAACCAAAAAAGTAGGCAGAAGCCAGGGTTTGTCTTCTACTTAGCTGTGTGATCTCCAAAGCTTATTTGCGATTACCATCGATCTTAGGAGACCCTGTATGGCTTTGTGCCTTATAAAATTTGATCCTATATAATCTCATACAGAAATGTGAGGTCACAAAGGCCACACATGAAAGTGCCCTATGCTGGGTGAGGCCTGAGTCTGAGTGTCCCTGTTTCTTGAATGCCAGGCAATGGGCTTAATATTTTCTACCAACTTAACAACTTGTAAAATAGTACTCAACAACTCAAAGTTGCCTTTGATGTTTAGATATTTCATACGGATGTAATGTCATCTCATTATATTTTTTGAATTATTTATGATGAAGGTTATATATAAAGAAACAAATAAATATGTTAGACCCACTTCAAAAAGAGAAATATAGGCCATTATTGGCAGTAGTACTATTTCTGGTCAAGTCAAGAAGGCTTTCCAAAGTAAACTTCTCCCTGGCCTTCCCGTGCTCCTTCCAGAGCCAGACGGTTACTTTATCCTCTTGCTGCCCAGGCCTGCTGCACAGCTAGCTGCCTGCTCCGAGCTTTCTCTCTCTGGATTCGGAGCACATAATGAGATGCTACAGTGACTTCGGTTTCTCTAGCATCTGGTTTCTACGTTTTCATTTCCCTTTGTCTCTCTCTGTATTTTTGAGACTTCATTCATTGGACATAGTACTTGTCGTTCAATGATACTTATCAACTACAATGAGCAGTAGTCTGAGATGTGGAAATCATTCCTCTAACCTTGAAACACCGTTGTTATTCATTAGGCCTTTTGTTTCAATGCAGGTCAAAACAACCATAAAAGTAAGACTGTGCAGAGGATCTTAAAGAAATTAGTAAGCATAATCAAGTAATTGTCATGATAAGGATTTAATTGTGTATTTCATCTTTGAATTCTGTTCCTTTTTTAGGTAAGGGGGCGTGGAGAGAGAAAATGAGGGTATGTAGATTCTGCGTGATTCTGAAGGACAACTACCTTTATTTTCTCTCCTCTCTGGGAGATGGGAGATATAAGGAACAATGTTCTACCAAGGAATCCAGTTGCATTTAACAAATACTTTCTATTGGGATTTGACATGTTTCAATTCTGTACTATCCTTAACACATTCACTAGTAATGATATTACCTATAGCTTACAGAGAACTTATAGCTTACAGAGAACTTTTGTCATTTGCAACTTGCAATTCAACTCCGTATCAGTTACTAATTTTATTTTGGAAATCAGGATACTGATTTCTCAGAGAGGTTAGGTGGTATTTCTAAAATCGCTCAGCATGTGAGTCTCAGAGCCAGAGTAGGAACCCAGGTGTTCTAACACCAAATCCTTGTTCTTTCCTCCACACATTGCTGCTTCTAGAAAAAAAAAAAAGAACCCATTTATTGAGCACCTAGTGTGTGCTAGAAGCCTTTCAATATGTTCATTTATTTAATCCTTACAACAACCTTGAGAAGGTAGGTAGGTAGATAATATTATCCCTATTTTAGCTAGAAAGTGAAAATTCAGAGGGGTTTAATTACTTAATCCACCTGGTACTGTGTCATAGATTACATTTTCTTTCTTCCATTTCGGATTATGGATCCTGCTGTAGAAGAAACAGAATCTGTTCTCAGTTTCCCCCACAAGATACTACAATTTAGAAGGGAGTAGGGAATCATACTGTCCATTTGCAGTGCCTGGTGAATTATCAGGTACCAAACAAAAGCCTTCTGCAATACTTCACAATAAACATTGTTTTAATCCCTGCAGAGGGATTGAGGTAAGTAAATATGAAGGATAAACATCAATGCCAGTCTCTCCACTCCCTGTCACTTCCATGGTCTTTCCATGATCCCAGTTGTGGTTGTGTCTGCTAACTACCTCACCTCTGCCCTTCAAAACCTACTGATCCCTGAGGACTGGCCTTACGTTTTCCTGGAGCCTTTTCCAGCTCATTTCAGTCAACCCCTCTAGCACAGACTGCACACATCATACAATAAACACTGCAAATACAGCCAGGGTCTCAGATCACATTACGTGCTTTATTTTGGCAGTTTGTGGAAAATACAAACTCTTTGTTTTAGAGATCGTATCATATGGATGCTTATTTTGTATTTTTCTCGGTACCCAGTATAATGTTAGGAATATAGATTTCCAGTGTTTGATTAGTTTTTAACAAGAAGTCAACCCAGACAGAATATTGATTTGTTAAGACAACCTGACTTTTTCCTTGTATAAATTTTGATGCCAAATGTAACTTTCACCTAGGCATTAACTTGCCTAGGCTAGGTTAAGAACTAGTTTTATTCTTTGGTTAAGACAGTCCAGAAGAATAAGAAGAATAGCTATTTGATAAGACATTTTTTTTAAAGATATACTGGGATTCTACTGAGTCTGAAAACACAAGATCAAGAGGACAAGCATGTGGAGGCGTATACACACAGGAAGAAGACACGGAAGTCAGAAAACACAGGGGGCGTGGTTTGAGAAACATGGTCAGATTCTGACACAATGGGATCGAAAAGAAGAATAAACACATATAATAAATATAAATGTGAAGATAAAATTGGAAAGGGATGATGGGGCCAAATGGAAAAAAGCCTAAGGAATTTGGACTTTATCCTCAGGCTGAAAGGAAGACATAGGATGGTTTTGAACAGAGGATAAACAGAAATACTTATGGTGGTAGGTGCTGGGTGATCTCAAATAGCAGTGCCTTAGGGAACAGGCAACAGCAGAAAGGAGAGAAAGGCAGATGACTGTATAAAAGAGGCAGCTGCTACCCAGCCTCAGCCCTCAATGGCCATACAGCAGTTTGTTACCATCTTTTAACATTTTTCAAAAGAAATTGGAAATCTGGGCTTTTGTGTAAAAATCTCCACATTCTTCAATGTTGGCTTACAATTTTTTAACGACTGTGTTAATCACATGAAACACCAGTGAATCAGATACCAGCCTGTGATCTTGACCTGCAATGAGTGACACAACCACTTTTAAACATGGGTAACTAAAGAAAGCTGATCAGAGAAAAAAATAAGCTGAACAGCCAATGTGATGATTTAACAGATCAGAGACCTCACGAGAAACAGAAACACTCCTTTTCTAGAGGCAGACTCATGCCACAGCATATATTTTATACCCAGTTCTACTTTCATTTTAAAGCTAACAAGTTTTACAATGTGTGACTCAGCTGACCTTTAAAACTTTTTCAAACCTTTTTTTCCAAACTCTTCAGAACTGACAGAAACCGTGTCAGAAACTATGAACTTGTTATATAGATCCAGGCATGTTTTCAGATATGAATTAAATTGAAAAAGTTCCAGAAGACTTTTGAGTCAATAAGTTCATTATTTAAGTGTTCATTGATCTACCACAAGGCATAACCTGGGACTTTCCTGAGAAGCCCAGGCTGTGTGGTCACCTTACTTTCCTGATATCTAATTGTAAGTCCAAAATTAAGGGGGGGAAATAAAGAATGGGAGAAAAGTAGTTTGAAGAGATAGTGACTGGATTTTTTTCTAAAAGTTTGAAAGACAAGAATCCTCAAAATAGGGAATCACAGTGAACCCCAAGCAACATAAATAAAAGAATTGTAAGTGTAGCCACATCATTGCAAAACTGAAGACCACCAAAGATGAAGGGAAACTCTTAACAGTAGCTTCAGAGAAAACAGTTTACCTAAAATAGAACAATAATTAGAGTGATAGCATATTTTTGAATGTATCAACTGAAGTCTATAAACAATAGCATAATGCTATAAAGAACAGAGTATAACTAGAATTTACACCCAATAATATATATTTATTGAACATTATTCATGAATAATGGCTAAATAAATATATCTTCAGACATGCAGGAGGAGAATATTTACTATCAAAAGACCTTCACCAGTGAGATTTCTGAAGAACGCACTTCAGAAGTATGGAACGGTAGTTTAATATGTATTGATAAGAAATTGTGAGCAGGGAAACTGGAAAACATAGGATAAATATAAATGAATAATGTCTGTGTAAAACATAATAATGTCTAATACAGGGAGTAAAAAGTCAAGATAGTATTAGAATATGGAACATTGTTCAGCATTATTATGTAGAATGGGAAGGGATAACTGACAGATTATTCTAAATATTTGAATTTGGGTAAATAAAGATAAAGATATAATTAAATTTTTTGAACATAAATTTTGAAATTTTAATAATCACTTTATATAGAGCAGGTATAACTTCCAAACTAATAAAGGGAAGAATAAAATTAGAAGAAAGTGTAAAACATTCAGCCAAAGAGAAAGCAGGAAATGAATAGAAAGAATTACAGGAAAATCAAGCCAAATATAAAATAAGATGGGAAACATCTATGCAAAGAGAGTGGTAATTAGGGTAAATATTAATGGACAGATTTCACCAGTAGAAAGATTGTGATGCACTAGCCCAAAAATCCTAGAAGAGGGGAAAAGATATTTAAAGACATTCTATGAATTGAGAGCTGAAACAGACTTAGAAAATTTATTTTCTCATTTACAAATGAAGACATCAAAGCCCAGAGGGGCAAGTGAGATAACCAAGTTCACACAGCTAAAATGTGCCAGATATTCAGCCAGAACCTGTTAACATTCCTTCTGACCCCTCTTGCCCCTGTTAGTATTCCCCATCTCCTCCCCAAATTCCTCCAGGAGACAGCCCTCTCAGAGCTGGGTTAATGGCAAGATGTCTCAAGAGCAGCTGCCTGCTGTGGTGTTTATTGCTAACCTGTGGGAAGTCGGGCTCCTCTACCACCTCCCCCTCCTCAACCCTGCCATCTCTCTCCAGGTCTCAAATACCCCTACATAAGCGCAGATCAGCAATTCCATTGCCTAAGCAGACATCCACCCAACCAACCAACTGGCACATGGCTGTGCAAGTGAAAGCTCCATCCCTTTGTAAGAAGTTTGGTTGGAGTCTTAGTGCCAATTTTAAGGCAACAATAAGAATCCCACTCAAAAGCCTATTATCGTTTAAAACACAGAGCACTTGATCTGCTGGCAAGCATTTTGAATTGCATTCTGGGAAGAAAAGCAATCACTGATTTTGACTAAAAGCTCCAAGCTGCCTTCATTTAAATATTTATGCCCTAGGTTTTGACAAAGTTGAGCATAATCAAAATCCCACTGAGAAGAATGTCGAAAAGATTAATTAGAAAGAAAGCAGGGCTTCCCTGGTGGCGCAGTGGTTAAGAATCCTCCTGCCAATGCAGGGGATACCGGTTCGAGCCCTGGTCCAAGAAGATCCCGCATGCTGCGGAGCAACAAAGCCTGTGTGCCACAACTACTGAGCCTGTGTGCCACAACTACTAAAGCTTGTGCACCTAGAGACCTGCTCCTCAACAAGAGAAGCCACCACAATGAGAAGCCCTTGCACCGCAACGAAGAGTAGCCCCTCTCACCGCAACTAGTTAAAGCCTGCGTGCAGTGACAAAGACCCAACGCAGCGAAAAATGAATAAATAAAAAAAAGAAAGAAAAAATGGCACCTTTCTCTGCCTTTGTGTTAATTGTTCTTAGATAACAAGCTCTTAAATGAGTGAAGATGCCTTTACGTGCTTTTGATTGTAAATTTTATTAAGGTCTTGAAGAGAGTTCATCTGAGCATTGAAATGGCGTTTACTGAAAAGTGTCTCAACTTTCATGAGCAGAAACACACAATTGGTAGATGTGTTGGGTTGTCACTGACAATAGAGTCTAAGGCCCCCTATAAAAGAATTGTAAGTGTACAATACAAACGTTCCTCTCTTCCAGGAAGGATGAATTGCCATGGTAACACTGCCAAGAAATAATAGGTCAAGTTTTATCCTTGTGCCTCAGGGTTATTTTATTAGGGTTTTGCTTGGAAGTGGATGCCATTGTAAAATGAAGGTTTGGGTATTTCAAAGCTAAACATCATGCCAAGAAAATCTGATCAATAAAATCGGCTGGTGTGAAGAGGATGGATAAAAGACAATAGGTAAGAAGAACATCTACATTGATCAAAGAACTATTTAGAGGCCAGTTTATTAGAACTCTTTTCTAAAATGTGAGCTTCATTTACAGATGCTTGTATAACTAAGTGTCTGTAAATGAATTCAAACTGTACAAGATCAGTAGGGAACAGTGGCTTGTAAATTTCATTTTAATGGAAGATTAAATGCTGTAAGGAAAAAAAGTTCTTATTCCAAAAATAAGCATGCAACAAGAAAGCATAAAATATTTGAGCTTCCTGTTTTGCTTACTATTTTTATCAGACTATGTTCAATGCTGCTTTATGCCTGCCTATTTATGGAAATTAAAAAATAAATACAACTGGAAGGAAAGTAACATCACCTAAAAGAAGTAATGTATAATAATCAGCATTTTGTTGTTTCTGTTGTTTTGGAGAGTAGTGTCTCAGTATATGTTATGACTTTAGGTTTTTCTGTAACAGCATTTCAAAAATTTGGGGATGAAATTCCAACGTGAAACAGTATATAATGTGTATCGCTTCAAGCAATGGTGCTCTGTCCTTCTAAGAACAATATATGTATGTATTCATGTATATTTAAGATCTACTTTTTTAAAGCAATAAGATATATCAACTCACCATTTTTGAATAGAATTAATTTTCATAAATGGAATATAGTTATGCATTTTAGCATAACATCTTCGTGAGACTATGTTAGGCTTCTTAATAAGACTACTATTAATCTTCTATATTTTCTCTCCTGTAAAGTAGTAAAGGGGTATGTGGATAGCTGTGAAATTTATATTGTTTTTGCCCTGATCATGAAGATTGCAGACTGGGGTCGATGACTGCATTAGTTTTCTACCACTGCTATAATGAAGTACCACAAACTGGGTGGCTTAAAACAACAGAAATTTATTGTCTCACAGTTCTGGAGGCTAGAAGTCCTAAATTAAGGTATCACAGGGCCATGCTCTCTCTCAGGCTCTAGGGGGAGAATTCATTTCATGCCTCTCTCCTAGCTTCTAGGGGTTGCCAGCAATCCTTGACGTTTCTTGGTTTGTTGATACATCACTCCAATCTCTGCTACTGCTTTCATGTGGCCTTCTCTGTGTCTCTGTTTTCCCTTCTTGAAAGGACACTGGTCATAGGATTAGAACCCACCGTAATCCAGTATGAACTCATCCCAACTTGATTACATCTGCCAAGACCCTATTTCCAAACAAGGTTACATTCACAGGTTCTAGGGTTAGGACTTCACATATTTTGGTGGGGGGAACACAGTACAGCCCATAACTGTGACTATGAATTGGAGAACCTCACCACTGAGCAGATGGTCTCAGTTACAATTTTAAATTGCTATGCTATCTGGTTCTTTAGAAATGATATTTCATGTCTAATATTTTGTAGACATGTGAGGAATATGATATCCTGATTAATGAAATGCTTTTAAAGTATAGAGTTTTTAAATATAAAAAATATGTCTAGAATACATAAAATAAATTTAATAAATATCTATCACAGTCTGTAACTGGTAATAGGTGTTCACTTATTGTTTATTGAATGAATGAATCAATCAACCAATCAGCATTAATATTAAATTATATTGAGTATAATTTAATCTTCCTTTGATGATTCAAAATAATTCCTACAGGTAGAAGGTAGCAAGGTACAAGTTAAAAGATTGCTACTTGCTTGAATGCTAAATGACTGTTTATTCCATTTCACATATTTGTGTCTATTTAGAAGTTCACTAGATAAAATGTGTTTTATGTCTTATGTTGCAGTGTTCTCATCCTACATTGCTGTTGATTTCCTCTTTGGATTATTACATATTATTTCCTTTAGCTTAATTAAATTACCTTTGTTGATCAGTTAACACCAATGTGTTCTGGTTTGGTTTCTCCATCTATAAAATTACCTACTTTTTCATGTATCAGGATTGTCTGTCCTTCAATCTATTTTTCTCTGTCTAGACATTCAATAAATGTATTTTGAGGGTAGTGATATTATTTGAGTTATGTTTCTTTACTAATGGTGTCTTCCATTTTCCCTTTAATCCAATACAGAGAGATGTAGCCACCAAAACAAAAACAAATTACAATATAACCCAGATTTTACAAGTGAAAGCTATTTCCTCGATCCTAAAACTGCACATTACCTCTGTGTGACCTCAGAAGTGTTTGAGAATGCACTACATGCAGTTAAAAAAATAAAATGTTTCACCAGAGAAAGAAAACATAAGGCAAAAACAGGCAAAAATGCCAAAATTCAAACTGAAAATGTTCCTAGGTACTACTTATCAAACTGCTAATGTTTTCCATTTTAGAGCTCTTTTTTGACAGATATTCAAGTATTTGCTAATCAAACCTATCATTTAAGCCAAAAATTCCTCCTAAAAACATGATTGAGAAGTCAAAATATTTAAGCCAGCTAAGATGATTTTATTTTTTCTTAAAAGAGAGAAAAATGAAAGCTAACTCTCTTGGAAGAAAGCTTTCATTTTTAAATCATATTTTTATCCCTTTTTTTGTGAAAGATCTCCTGTTGTGTTTTTCAATCACCAGAAGCCTACATTTATAGAAAACCAGCAGGTATCTCCAGTTATTAGAATCAACTGGGCAGAGCAGCAAGGCAAAGCCAGAGTTTAGAGCCATTTTCCTGAGCAGATTGAGAAGTACCATCTTAGTCAGTTACCTTTGGAGATTCTCACATTTAATTACGTTAGTGGCACTTGACATTATAAATGTTCTTTTCTTTCCAATATAACCTTCTATCATTATTGGTAAATGTCAAATGTAATGAGGTATTTTTTCTGACTCCTTTTTCTTCCTAATATAATGGGAGAGAAAATGCTAATGAGTTTGTAATCTTAAAATTGTTTTCAGTACTCAAAACCAATGCAGAGCCAACTAGTGTCTATTAGCTTAGTTTTACTCTTTTTATTTTATTTGCATTTGGAAAGGAAATTTCCTCTCTGTATTTCTTACTACACTTCCCCTACTTGGTGCAATTTCTTATTCTCCCTGAGAGCTCTGAGGTGACAACTACCTCCAATTAGATTGTGTTTCTGAGTTCAAGTCAGAATCCTGTGGAAGGTCCTGCCCCTTGCTGTGACTTAAGTGCTGTCTGAAAGCTTCTTTTTTTTTTCTTTTTCTTAAAAGCTGTTTTTGTCCCCCCTCTCTGTTTTAAAATTTTGATACATAATGGCTATCCAACCCCGTGGTTTCCTGTAACATCTCAATCATAATGTAACGGGACCTTGATTTCTGCTCCCTTGAAGATTAAATACACTTCCAGTGTGAAATTGATATGTTTTATAACACTAGATCTAGTTTCTTTACTGTCAAAATAAAATTAACATCTTATGAAAGAGGAAGCCATCACTGGAAGAGGTCAAGAAGAGAGAGAAAATGTCATAGTTTTTCAACACAACATTATTTAGTGTCTGTATTGAAGACATGCTTGACAGGAAGGGTCTGGGTCACATTTTAGCAGTGCCTCGGGCATATTGGCTGTTTTCTCCTATTGAGAAATTGGGGAAAAGCTGTCTTTTGTATAGAGAAAGCAGCAGGAAGTGGGTCCCTAACCTGTAAGAGGGCTACTTGGTCAATGTCAAAAAGATAGTTTACCAAGAGATAAAGAAAGCTATTTAAAATTACTTCACAGTAGGAAAAAAAGTGGTAATTTTATAGACAATGTATTCTGAAAAATATGAACCCAAGACAAAAGTGCCTAAGTTTTAAAATAGAATCACTAGTTATAAGGGGTTCTGTTCCCCAGGAGCTAAAATATATTACACAATCTCTAATTATACCTTGCTTTTTAAACACAGTCTTTGAGCATTTGGTTCTCTTTCTCCTTCATTTCACAGTTGGATATACTGTTAATGGAATTATATCCAACGAATATCCAAAAATATCCAAATAAGCTCAAGATTGTCTTCTTTCTGTCTAATAAATTTGTATGATAGTCCCAATTACATGCAGTTTTTGATTTCCAAGTTTATCTCTAATATCTATACCTTCATATTTATAAAATACTAAGCAAAGTACAGTAAAATATTCAAATATCATTTGATTATATATCATTTCAATTTTCTTCATAGCATTTTTTTTATATTCAAGGAATGGTCACATTTTCACGTGGTGAAACCTAGACTTTCCTTTTAATCTTCTGCCAATTAGTGGTATGTTCTGAAAGACCTTCCTCGTCTGTTTTGCTTCATTTTTTGTTATTTTGGATACCATAACCTGTTTTTATCTTACCTTTGGAAACTTATTTCAATAATATTACCTAATAAACACCTCTAATCAGGCCAGCCTCATCCCTGCTCCAAGTGTAGGGTAGAATTGTTGCTCATGAACAGTCACACCCTTTGCTAATTTTCAAGTTTTATTTCACACGCCCACATTCACCTGGAATCATTTGCTGATTTCCTCAGCCTTCTTTGGTTACCATTCTCTGAATTTTCAGGGGCCAAATAGAATAAACCACACAAATTAGGAGAAAATTGTGAGCATTCTTGAGTTTCCTACTGTTAGTCCGATGTGGAGTGCAAGCATCTGAGCAGGAGGGTACCTACAGGTGAGGAACAGTGTGTCCAACATGAGCCTGTTCTAAGAGTGAGACCCAGGGGATGTTCACTTCATTTTTTTTAAGGTTTTATTTTATTTTATTTTATTTTATTTTATTTTTTACACCTTTATTAGAGTATAATTGCTGTACAATGGTGTGTTAGTTTCTGCTTTATAACAAAGTGAATCAGTTATACATATACACATGTTCCCATATCTCTCCCCTCTTGCGTCTGACCTACTAGAGAATGGACTTGAGGATATGGGGAGGGGGAAGGGTAAGCTGTGACAAAACGAGAGAGTGGCATGGACATATATACACTACCAAACGTAAAATAGATAGCTAGTGGGAAGCAACCGCAAAGCACAGGGAGATCAGCTCGGTGCTTTGTTCACTTCATTTTGATGCTAAAGGAACTTCTTCTTGAATCATCCAACACATTAGCTTTCCCTTCAAGACCTATTAATATTGCCTTAGGGGGAACTGGGATGTACTTTGTATACAGAGGAGGCATCTCTGGGAGAAGGGAAGAAAGAGGACCCAGACCGAAGTCAGAAAGAAGGTGACATTTCTGTCCAAAATGCTAAGCACCTAGAATACTAGGACAGAGAAATCAGAGCCCAATTCCCTGGGAAAGTGGTGAAGGGGAAAGCCAAGGAGCATTGGGTTATAAGTTATACCCCCAGATCCTGAGAAGACAAAGGAGCAAGAGTTAGTTGAATTGAGGAATAATTTCTTCAACTACATCGTGCAGTATCTGTGACCTATATAGGTCATTTCAGTGATGTAGCTGCCTCTGATTCTCAGATTTCACTGCTGCATGAGACTATTCTGCAGGCCCTGAGCCCCTGCATTTGTAAGCTGCCATCTACCATCCTGTGTTAGCCTTGCCTTCCCAAATTTCAGGAATAACAGCCAGTTCTTACCATTTATTGGCCACTTTTTGTGTGTCGGGCTCAGTGAAGCACTTTCCATGCATTATTTCATGTCACCCTAACAGGCATGCTAGACTTTAGGGGGTTTAAGTTAATAGAGGCTCAGCAGCTTGTGCATGTCCCCCCAAGCTCTCTAATGGGAGAGTGGGAACTCCAGATCTGTCCGACTCAAACACCCACACAAAGTAGGTATTTTAATTGTCATTTTACCATTGAATAACTGGAAACTACACTGCATGCTTTTAAATGCAGGGACCTTTTCATAAAAGGTCCTTTTCTCTTTTTTTCCCCACAGAGGCTTGTACTTAGCAGATAGACAGTAAATACATAGTGATGGAGCTAATGTACTCTTCTGGTTTTAAACTCTACAAAAGCCACAGATTTTGATATGTATGATCTTTCTTCTTATTTTCTTTTCTATAGTTAAATGCTCCTTAATGGGAGTGAACATATGTAGAAGGTACTCTGAGCTAGTTCTTTACACCCCCCCAAAAAAAGATTTGCTCATAATACTGCAGAGCGGCCATATGAAAATCATTAGGAAAAACAAGACTGAAAAACATATATAGCTATACATTGTAAATACAATTTAGACTCTCTGTTATGACTATTTTGGGAATAATTAATCACTTCCCAGAAGGTGTATTGCCTCATTTTTTGACAGATTATTATTTTTATTTTGTAGGACACAGCAGGCCAGGAAAGATACAGGACTATCACCACAGCCTATTATCGTGGAGCCATGGGCTTTATTTTAATGTATGACATCACAAATGAAGAATCCTTCAATGCAGTACAGGATTGGTAAGTAAGAGCAAATGTTCGCATTACTAATAATGACTTTTTTTCACTCACCTCTCTCTCCCTCCTCAAAGCAGTGATCACACCACAATGTAATATGTGTATTTTTATATACTGTGATCCCACTTGTGTTTCGTAAAGCAAATAAGGGCTAGCTATGCTCAGACCCATTTAAGGATTGATAAGGAATCATTTTGATGATTTTGCTCTATTTTGTTCACTCCAGTGCTTTGCATCCTGTGATCTTTAGTTCCGTGGGGACAAGTACATTGCTTTTGATTTTTTGAAGTACAAATAATGAATGGTCTGGAAGCATACTGGTCTAAAATAGGAATCTGGAAACCATGAACCATAGGCCAAATTTGAACTATGAGCCACAACTGGCTCACCACTTGTTTTATAAATAAAGTTTTATTAGAACACAGCCAGGTTCATTTACTTATTGTCTATGACTACTTTCATGGTACAACAGCAGAGTTAAGTAGCTGCAACAGAGACCATAGAGCCCACAAGCCTAAAACATCTTCTGTCTGGCTGTTTACAGTAAAAGTTTGCTGACCCCTTATCTGGATTTGTTAGATAGTTTCCAGTTTTTCTTCAAATTGAAAAGTTCCAAAGGACATGGATGAAGAAAAAGAAAAAACTGAAACCTTTCTTGACTCCCAGCTACATCAAACCATGTGAAAACACCTCTGTCTGTGGGATTTGCTATGGGGGGTTGACTGCTGTGGCTGCGGCTCCTTCAGCCTATTCCACCAGCACCTCAGGAGGAGACACTGAAAAGCTGATGGTCATGGTCATGGTCATGAATTAAAGCAGCAGGGCGGAACAGGGCTACTTTTCTGGGGAAAGAGCCAGAGTCTAGTTGCGCTTTGTGTGGTATTAGGAGGAAAGTGAGCTCACTGGTAGGACCAGGACTAAACAGACACCACATTTTAACTCCAAATACAGTCATGGCTTGTCTTATCGAAGGAAAAATTAGCAATACACAGGTAAAATAAACATTTTTTTTCTGTTTTACATGATGGTATTATCCAAAATGATTTTTTGTATGTGTATCAGCTCAGTGAAGGTCAGATGCTATTAAAAATTTCAGTTTGCCTTAGATTGTTTCTTTAAAATTTTTTTGCTTATCTGAAAATGCACCTACATCTTTCTTATTTACACACACACACACACACACACACACACACACTTACAATACAAAAAAATTGTAATAATACCACTAACAATAGCAACTCAAAAGGGAAATATATAGCTGTAAACTGAAAAAGACAAGCTTAGGACCTCCCTGAAAAAATAATTATCTTCAACTGAGGGGCATAGAAGAAGGCTTAAGTACCCCTCTTTTCAGTAGACTGAATATTGTAAGAAATGCCAGTTCTTCACAAATAAATTCATAAACTCAAGGCAATCCCAATCAAATACCAGGAGGCTTGGTATAGAATGGAATGAAAGAGAGAGTCCAGATATAGACACAAAGCCATATGGGATTTGGTTTATGATAAAAGTAGCATTTTAAATTAGTACCAAAAAGGTTGGGTCAGTGAATACCATGGTGCTATCCGGTTAATTGCCACGCATAGCTCTGGTACACAGATTGTCATACAAAATGGTCATTTTAACTTTGACCTTCTCCTCTCTGGAAATGATAAGACCCAGGAGTGTTCATGAATTAGACATCAGGGTTCCTAAATTTGTTTGCACCCATAGCTCTGGCCCGTTGTTCCAATGAAAGTTATATGACGACTGAGAAGAGATAGATCTGTTGAGTTCTTTGAAACCAAATGGTAACAGTGCCAAGAGCCACCCTAGCAGTACCTCTGACTCTCGCATCAGAAACACTGTGGAAAAGTTCAGCTTCCTCATGCCCTCCTCCACGCCTTCCCTCTGCAACCCCACCCAGGCTCTCTCACCTGTCAAGAGACCATCTGCCCTATCTCACTTCTCCTCTACCTCCTCCAATTCTCTATTTGACTCTATTTACCCACTCTTTCCTTTGAAATTCTGTTTCCTGTTGTCTTAGAGGCACATTTCCCAGATTATTCTTGTGTCTCTCAGACCGCTCCTCTTTCTACTTCCTAGCTTTCACTCCCTTCCTCACCCAGCAAAGGGTAAGTAAGCATCCTCTCATGGCTTTTTTCTTGGGCTTATTCTGTTTCCTTGGCCATCTTATCCACTTGTACACATCATTTATCACTTGTACCAGATGGCTCCCAAGTTTAACTACCGGGCCCCAGTCTGTCTTGTGAAGTGCAATGTTGCATTTCCTGGTATCCGAAATATTTATACACCTGGACATCCTGCTGCCATTTCAGAATCACTTGTCTTCACCTGAAACTGCTCACCTTCCTGACTTCAATTTTTGCTGTTCATTGAGACCACAATGCTTTGCCACCCAGGTTCCACCTTGTATCCAACTCTAACTTCCATCCATCCTATTCTGGGGCCTGATCTTGCATATTAATTTTTTCCTGACTATCCTTTGAATCTGCTCCTGCCTGAGAAATCACATGACCATCATGGCTCAGCTTCTTCTTCTTATCTTTTGCTTCTTCCTTTATAATAGCCTTCTAACTGATCTTTTCCCCCTTAGATTTCTTCCCATCCGAATCCATCCTATCCCACTGCTGCTATAAGAGTCTCCCAAAAGAACATGATCCTAAAGATCATGGAAGACTCCTGCCCAAAAGCCATGACTTACCATCACCTCCTTAATTAATTAAAACTTCCTCAGACTGACTTTCAGACACATGACATCATGGAGTCCCTATATTTTTACAGTCTCATCTCTCACTATTCTAAAGCCAAACTGAACCATTCACTGTTTTTGGAACCGAGCCTAAACTTTCCAACCTTTGTGGCTTTTGTGTTTTGATGGTACCCTCTGTTTTGCATTTCTTTTTCACAACCTTCCACTCTACCTCCCCCGGATATCTAGATTTGTCAAAACCCCACAAAGCTTATCCATAAACCAACTCTTAGTCATGTTTTCATCCACAACTGTATAATCATTGGTTTACTAGGGATTTTTCATTCATTCAACAGTTATTGAGCACCTACTCTTTGACAATCTGCCAGATATTGTAGTTAGTACCTATGCCAATATTTACTATCTCAGTTAGTGGATCCACCTGCACCCAGTTGTCTGATGTGGAAATCTGAGCTCTAATTTTGATTTCTCTCTCTTTACCCATTACTTCTCACTGTCCACCAAGTCCAGTAGTTTTAACTTTCTGAAGGCTTTTGTTCCTACTGCCACTGTCTAAATTCAGACTGTCATGAGCTCTTTAAGAACCTTAGCTCTCAGCACTTTAGGAATTTTCTACCTTGTATGCTTACCGGCAAGTCCCACCCTCTCCAGGTCATCTGTCATATTGCCGTCAGAGCTAAGTAACGTCTCTCATCTTAATAATAAAACCTTTAATAATGTCTTATTACTTATAGTGGAGATTCTGGGAGCCTCTCTGAATCACTGTGGAACCTTGACAGTATGAAGAAGCCCAGGCTCCACTCTATACAAACAAAACCAAGTCTGCAGTGATAAATATTGGTATATGTATGTGTGTCAGCTCTAAAAGTGATCCTGATGCCCATTTCTGGTTAAGACCATTGATTTAGAATGAAGTCCACACCCTCTAACGTGGTGGGCAGTGTTGCCTCCTCATAGCTATTCCATTAACATCATCTCCTACCACTCTCCTCCACTGGTCCTAGGTTTCAACCAGACAGAACTTTTCTCAGTTTACTAATGTTCCATTCTTTCAATAACTCTGTTCCTCTGCTTGGAATACCTTCTCTGCTATCTTTCTAAATTCTTATTCTCCTTTCAAGGCCATCTCAAATAACAACTCTTCTATGATGCTTTTGAAGATACCACTATCTCATTTCCCACCCACCACAATTTCCATTCCTAGTGGACAATGCTATTCACTCCCATATCTCTGCTTCCATGCCACACTAGCACTTCTGCAGACCACATAAAAAACCTAGCAGACTCTGTTTTTATCTGATTACATTTTGTCTTCTGTATTGCGTGTGAGTTCATTCATCTCTTTTCCCTAGTACTGAATACAGTACAATTTTATTAAAACTTTTTTCTAAATTTTTATTGTGGTAAAATATACAAAACTTAAAATTTACAATCTTAATTATTTTTAAGTGCACAGTTCAGTGGTATTAAATACATTCTTATTGTTGTGCAACCATCACTACAGTCCATCTCCACAACTCTTCATCTTGCAAAACTGAAACTCTGTGCCCATTAAATAACTTCCCATTCTCCTTTATCCCCAACCCCTGGACTTTCTATGTCCGTGAATATGACTGCTCTATTCATACTACTCTAAGTACCTCATATAAGTGGAATCATACAGTATTTCCTTTTTTGTGTGTGACTGGCTTATTTCATTTAGCATAATGTTCTTTTTTTTAATATATCTTTGTTGGAGTATAATTGCTTTACAATGTTGTGTTAGTTTTTGTTGCACAGCAAGGTGAATCAGCTATAAGTATACATATATCCCCATATCCCCTCCCTCTTGAGCCTCCCTCCCATCCTCTCTATCCCACCCCTCTAGGTCTTCACAAAGCACTGAGCTGATCTCCCTGTGCTATGCAGCATCTTCCCACTAGCCATCCATTTTACATTTGCCAGTGTATATATGTCGATGCCACTCTCTCACTTCATCCCAGCTTACCCTTCCCCCTCCCTGTGTCCTCAAGTCCATTCTCTACATCTCCATCTTTATTCCTGCCCTGCAGCCAGGTTCATCAGTACCGTTTTTTAAGATTCCATATGTGTGCATTAGTATACAGTATTTGTTTTTCTCTTTCTGACTTACTTCACTATGTATGACAGACTCTAGGTCCATCCACCTCACTACAAATAACTCAATTTCGTTCCTTTTCATGGCTGAGTAATAGTCTATTGTATATATGTGCCACATCTTCTTTATCCATTCATCTGTCAATGGACACTTAGGTTGTTTCCATCTCTGGGCTATTGTAAATAGAGCTGCAATGAACATTTTGGTACAGGACTCTTTTTGAATTATGGTTTTCTCAGGGAATATGCCCAGTAGAGGGATTGCTGGGTCATATGGTAGTTCTATTTGTAGTTTGTTAAGGAACCTTCATACTGTTCTCTATAGTGGCTGTATCAATTTACATTCCCACCAACAGTACAAGAGGGTTCCCTTTTCTCCACACCCTTTCCAGCATTTATTGTTTGTAGATCTTTTGATGATGGCCATTCTGACCAGTGTGAGGTGATACCTCATTGTGGTTTTGATTACATTTAGCATAATGTTCTTAAGTTTCATTCCATGAAGTAGTATATGTCAGAATTTCCTTCCTTTTTAAGGCTGAATAATATTCCATTGTGTATATATATATATATACCACATTAATCCAATATGTATTTTGAATGGATGATCCAAGGAACTATAGAGGTTCACATACTTGCTTGATAACCCAACAAAAAAGTATAGAAATTACTTCAGACCAACATAGGAATTAATGGTTCTATTCTTCCTCCCAGCAAAGATTTAATATCATATGTGTCTTGCTGCTATGGCGATATTATATTCAACTTTTTATTGTTGTTAGGTATATAGTTGTCCTAAGTTCCTAATAGAATATAAACTATTTGTAGAGAAAAATTTTATATTTCCTACTTAATGTAGTAACTAGCACAAAATGGGCATTTTAAAAATTACTGTTAATTGATGAATTCAACCCATCAAAAACCGTGGGAAATGTTTAAGGAATAGAAACAGAATTGTATAGTAAGAAAGAAAAACCTGTTTGGGGGAAAAAATCCAGTTCAGCAGTACTAACTTACTTACATATACAGTATTGTCCAGCAGCGGTGAAGAAGGAGGGACTTGCTGATACTCCACGATGCCTTTCTACAACAAGAAATAAGGTATTCCTAAGCAAAACAAGTACAAAGGAACAGATTCTTTAAATTACTGGTATCCAAGTACTGACCTTAAGGCTAGAAAAAATACAGAAAATCATACATAGCAAAAAGAAAAATTAATTGAAATTTATTTGTGGCTAAAGTTTCAAATACTCTTCTCAACAAAATGTACTTTCATTATATAGAAAGAAAAGAAAATGCTTGTTGGCTGTGATCTCAGTAAAATCCTTAAACTATCTAACTGTAGGAAGATTTAGATGAAGTGAATAGTTTCTTAGAATTTAATTACACACAAATCCTAGTCAGTTAAGAAAGCAGGTATAGAGATTTAGAGAGAATAGCAGCAAAGTAACAAATCATTTTGAGGAAATAGAGGCTGTTCCTTTTTTGAAAACACGTTAGACTGTACTTTGAATTTGCCAGTAGAATTTTATTTGAGGAATTAAATTAAATAAAAATACTCTCTTTAGCCAAGTTCCCAAGTTCTGTAAAGTTAATACAAAATGAAGCCCACTGTGATCTTATTTATAAGTTTATCTTGAGTCTACACGTTTTCAAAAAGAATGTGAAGTAAACACAAAAGATACATAGAATATGCTTAATAAAATAGGAGTAGAGAGTGACCCCAAAAATCAGGAGGGAATATTGTTTTAGCCCTAGTTCCCTAGAAACAGGGTGGGAAAAGCTTAAATGCTAATACTTTGTTGGGAAGTACAGTCTCAGGGAAGCAAGAGAGAAGAAAGGGGTGTGTGGCACGGAGAAGGGGGAACCAACACTAGGGGACGTCTGGCAAACCAGTCACCACTTGGTATCAAGCGCAACTGACCACAGGTCTCGCAGGAACTTCTTCAGAGAGACTGTCAGGTAGAGGAAGGGAGAAGAATTTCCCCATGAGCCTTTGTCTTCTACTGGTCAGAGGTTCAGGCTTTAACTCCTCCACATTTCCGTGTTACACATCCGTGGATGACTCATTTCAGTGGCAACAGGGAAGCTTCATTGTGGAAGGCAGAGCTGTGGGGCATTAGCCCGAGGTGAGCTACTTTGGGTCATGCCCATGTCATGCTGATAACAGAGGCGGCAGTTGAGCAGATCCCTTGCAGGAATGGAATGGAATGAGTGGCTGGCCTTTCAGACAGGTGAGTCCAGAAGAATTTGAGGGGGCACATAAGTTTGAGGGTGTCTGATAGAGAATTTTAAAGCTTATGGAAGTGTAAAGGGCAAAAGGGCTCTTGTGTTTAAAACAAAATTTGGTTCTGAGACTCTTTGAAACCGAGGTGAAACCATGGCTGAAAAAAATAATTAAACCTGATGTAATATACAGCTCTCAATATAGGAAGGGGTAAAAATTGCTATACCAATCCCTGCTGGCAAAGAAAGTTGCTTTTTTTTTTATTAAATTCTGCTGGAAATATGTTTAATTTGGGGACACATTGGGTTTATGTCAACAATGGCTTTCACAACTAGTACTAAAAAGATCTCATGAGACTCCTTTTTTATAGTGCCTTTAAAACATAGAAGACAAACATTAGAGTATGTTCAGTGAAGGCCCCTGTGGGAGGCTCGGAAAATATACTCCAAGCACATAGACTTCTTGTGGTCTCAGACGATCCAAGAATCAAATGGTAACCACTCAAGGGAATGCATGGATTCCATGCTACCTAGACTGTCCTCCCTAAATTCCATTTTTCTACGTTATACCTTAGACAGAAGGCAGCTTGAGCTTATGTTCTCTGAAGAGGGCCTCAGGTGCTTGCATATATTGCATCCAATACTTTGGAAACCAGATGCTGACCTTGTATTATTATGCTTGTTAAAGTCTTTCCAATTTTTTTTTTGACATCTCTATTGGAGTACAATTGCTTTACAATGGTGTGTTAGTTTCTGCTATTTAACAAAGTGAATCAGCTATACATATACATATATCCCCATATCCCCTCCCTCTTGCGTCTCCCTCCCTCCCACCCTCCCTATCCCACCCCTCTAGGTGGCCACATAGCACCGAGCTGACCTCCCTGTGCTACGTGGCTGCTTCCCACTAGCTATCTATTTTACGTTTGGTAGTGTATATATGTCCATGCCACTCTCTCACTTCATCCCAGCTTACCCTTCCCCCTCCCCAAAGTCTTTCCAGTTTTTGAACTTCTTTCAGTTCCTTGAATACTTCTGGGTTCCGTATACTTCTGTGTTTCTCTTCCTCTTCAGAAGAGGCCTTTGCACATGCCCTGCCTTCTACAAGAAACCACATCCCTCCAGCCCTCACACAGATCAAGCTAATTTCCTCTCATCCCTTAGATCTCAGTTTGACCATCATTTCCTCCGATAGGTTTTTTTCAACTCCAGATGTGTTTACTTGCTCCTATTGTAGGCTCTTGAAACACCACCACTGGTTTATCTTATAAAGTAAATGCCTATTTCATTTTATGGTTTCCTGCTGGATTCCAAGTTCCTTGAAGACAAGGGCTATGCCTTCTCTTTTTCGCCTTTATATCTCCTTGCCTACCCCAGGGCCTGGCACTGAGCGGCTGCTCAAGAATTATTTATTGAAAGTGAGTGAAACCCGCATGGAAAGTGCACATCTAGTAAGGTTATCTGGATTGGTTGGCATATTTTTTAAAAAGACACAGGGCAGTAAAGTGGCTGTAAACAGTCACTTTGGATGCTGCAACAAGGTTTACAGTGTTCTTCAGCTTTGTCCAGGTGGCGAAACTGTGTCACTGTGGTCAGTAACTAGACTAATCGGCCAGATCCCCATTTGCTCCAACCTGCAGTTTGTTAAGGAGACAGCTGTGTGGAGTTCAAAGTCAAGAGCAGCAATTTAGTGACTCCATAATTTTGAGAAAATAGAAATTACCTCTTTTTTGAAAACAGTATTCTGTGGTTTGAATCCTCCAATGGGCTTTGATTTAAGAAATAAATGAATGATTTATTAGAGAGACAAGGCCCAAATAGATTTAGATAGTTCTAGAAACAGAAGATCACCACTGAAAATTCACTGCCTTTGAAATGTTGCTCAGAGGAGTTGTGGCCTAGAGAGTTTCCTGGGTCTCCGTGGGAGCGTGACCCCAGGTATATGGAATTTGGATCTGCTGTCCAGGCTCTTCCTGGATGTCTAGCACTAAAACTCAAATGTTTATACACACTGCAGAGAATTTTAACTTGGTTTAAATTCTTCCCCATTCCTGACTTTAAATGCATTTCTGTTCTAAGTCTGGCATGGCCACAAGCTGCTGTATTTCCTGTAGGAGATTGTCTCCGGTTTACTTCCCCCACCTTATTTATTTACATTCTGCTTTTGATGACACAATGAGAAACTATAAATATAAGGTGTTTTTTTTTTTAAGGCAGGAAATCTGGTGAGCAAGTTGATATTTTTTTAAAACCACCAGACTGAGGATAAAAGTCCGACACCATCATCCCACCAGTTTTAATTAATTCATTTCCATGACATTCAGGGTACCACTGCAGATGTGCTAGAACTGGAATGAAATTTCACCTTCAAATATTCTCTTCCTCTGCAGTTTTCTGTCTCTTTCTTTTTCTCCAAAAATATATAATGGTCTTAAATTAAGGTGACCTCATATTAAATATGAAAGAATTTTAGCCTGGTAATAACAGCCGAGATATGATGAGCAATTGCTAAGCCTTTGTTCAGAGCTTCCTAATCTTGTTCAAGGTCTTCTCAACTACAAGGTCAGTTCTGTGACAGCTTGGAGGGGGCAGTGGTGGGAATAGAGCACAGACGTCTGACCCCCGAGTTTTACCACCACCCCACACTGGGCATCAAGGTGTCTCTCCTCTCCCTGGATCTTAATGACTACATTTCTTAACTGCTGCTTGGACCCAGCCATAAAACAGTTTTCTTCCTCTGAAATTTTCACGTCATCCAACTTAAGCTCAAGTTTATATTTATAAGATAGACGGCTCCTAATCCACAGCTCCTTGCCAAAAAACAAAAACAAAATATACCCTGTTCCCTCCATTGTCTTTTCTGTCTCCATCTTTCCAGTTTATCAGGCCAAAAACATTGAGGTTAATCTTAACTTCTCATTTTCTCAGAGCCCACATCCAGTCTTTAAAAAACATATACTGTTATTATCTTGGCTCTAATTTCAAAATACATCTCTTTTGTCCTTCGAGATAGTTATGCTCTATAAAGTTATCAAGAGTGTTGAATTAGTGAGTACAGAATCTGCCCCATTGGGGAAGTATGGGGTTAGGTTCCTGCGAGCTTCTGTTCACAACATTTTTGCCAGCCGATCAATACATTCCTTATGATAGGTGTGTTTCTGCTTCAAGACACTGTGTTTAATATATATTGTTGATTCCTGACATCGAACTCATGGCCTACAGCAATGCAACTCATGCCCACATGAAGCTTACCCAACACACCTTTTTCCTCTGTAAGGCACACCACAGCCTTCTTGCACTCGGAAACATGAGACAGCACTTCAGCATTATGCTTGGAGGTCATATTGAACAGCAAAATCATCAATAAAAAAACCAAAATGTGAAGAGTATGACTCTAAATGTATTGTGAAAGGGCACTATTTACAGGGTGAGAGCTGAAACAAGAAGGCAGAACATGCCCTTGTTCAGCTCAACTAGGAGTATGTGTTTGGGCCACTCGGATTTCTAATCACTGCTCATGTCTGTAAATGTCTGTGAAAGTGCCATGAGTACTTATTTTGAGGTTACAGATAAACTTTAGCAAATCAAAAATATGGAATCCGTGAATAGTAAGAACCAATCACATATTCAAATTCCCACCGCCACCCCCGCCCCTCCCTGTTTCCACTGTGTATTAGCTTGCTAGGGCTGCTGTAGCAAAGTACCACAGACTGAGTGCTTCAAAACCAGAAATGTCTCAGTTCTGGGGCTAGAAATTCCAGATCAAAGTGTCGGTGGGGTTAGTTGCTTCTGAGGGTTGTGAGAGAGAACCTCTTCCATGCTTCTTTCCCTCTGGCAGCCTCGGGCATTCCTTAGCCTGTAGACAACATTCTCCCTGTGTTTTCATATCATCTCCCCTTTATATGTGTCTCTTTCTGTGCCCAAATTTCTCCTTCACCATCCTATGGGATCAGGGCCCACCCAAAAACCTCATCTTAATCTGATCATCTGAAAAACCTTATTTTCAAGTACCATCACATTCATAGGTAGTAAGGATTCCAACTTTAACATTTTGGGGAGGGGACACAATTCAAGCCATAACATGCTGCTACCATCCTGGTTATGCTACCGTCATCTCTTATCTGGATCATTACAATAGCCTAATCGGTCTCCCTGCTTCTAGCACTGCCCTAGCCTCCAGCATCTTCCCAGCACAGCAGATGGAATGAGCTTTTCAGACTGTAAATCAGATCATGTCACTCCTCTGCTACAAATATTCACAGCATCCCACCTCCCCTGCATTAAAGCCAAAGCCCTTACGAGAGCTGAGAGCCGACAAGCCCTGCACAGTTTACCCACTGCCTCTCTGACCTCACCTTCTCCTGCTCTCCCTCTTGGTTGGGCTACACCAGCCTCTTTGCCATTCCTAGAACATACCAGACATGCTTCTACCTCAGGGCATTTACTCCTGCTATTCCCACTGCCTGGAAGTCTCTTCCTCAGATATCTTTATGGCTCTCCCCTCATCGTCTTCCATTCTTCACTGTAACATCACCTTATCATCAAGGTGTGCCCCTCCCACCCTATTTTATATTGCAGCCCTCTTTAGCACTCCGTATCCCCTTTCTTGGCTTTATCTTGTTTCCATAGCATTTACCACTCTCTATTTTCTAATTGACTTATTTACCACATCTGTCTCCCCAGCAAGCATTCTTCATAGAATAGCAAATCTCTGTCCCTTTTATGCAGTTTTATATCTGTGTGTCTAGAATAGTCCCTGGCACATACTAGATGTTCAATAAATATTTGTTGAATGAATTTGTATGAATGACAGAAAGAGAGGTATATAGGACTAGATCTTACTCATTTTGTTTCTTCATAGTCTTCACAGTCCCAGGCACATATCAATTACATGTCCTACAAAAAGTTGATGACCAAGGGCCACAACAGTATCAGAATATTTTGAAGAAAACAAATCAGTGCTCTCAGTTCAAGTGTGTAGGGAGGTACTGCCTATCTCACCAAACTTTTGTCTATATAGTAAGACCTTCCAACTTCTCAGTAAGAATTGATGAAGATAAATCAAATAAATCAATCAAATCAAAATGTGTCTCATCTTCCATACTGGGCAAAGTGACTTGAAGTTACCTGGTTAATTCCTGTAGGAACTAACCCTGATTCCAGCCCTAAAATGGTCTTCTTTTATCTTTATTTTTGGAGGGGAGAGTATATGTGAGGAATGCCTTAGAACAATAAATATACAACACATATTTGGGGGCACCTAAAAATGGCCAGAAATGTAACTAACTCAATGAGAAATATTTACTCATCTCTTATGGCCTCAAAGTTCCATCAACAAACTTTCTGTCTCTGGATTTTTTTTATTTCTTTGTTTTTTCCACTTATTCTTTCATTTGCTGGACTTAGTTCTGGCCCAGAATTAGCTCCATGAAGAATGCAGACACGTTAAAAAATGTAAAGCCTGGAACTAAAGACGTTTTAATTAAGTACTTAAGTTTACTCGGTATCTGCCCAGACCAAAGAGGGCAAACCTGGGCTTATATTCTGGTCACAGAGAATCTTTCCTTTTTTTTTTTGGTGATCCAGGAAATAGCAAAAGGCTTGAAGACTGAAGCATGAAGCACATATTAGCAGTTAATGTGCTGATTATGTACAGAGAAGGAGCTAGGGGAATAGAGATGCCTGTCCCGTCTGACTTTGTGCTTTGTCGCCTAACCTCATCTGTACTTGGAGGTGGTAATTATAATTCCATAAACACTGACACTAAAGTCAAGGCTAGAAGCTAAATTCTTGTTCCTGCAGCCTTACCTAAGACAGGCTATATAGGGAATATGAAGATTAAATAAAAGACTTGGTCTCTTGGATGAAAGATATTATATAAATATGATTGCTATTTGTTCTGCTTCACTTATACTCTGAAAATAGACTTCTTAGCAGCTCCTTATGTGCAGCTGTGTGTCAAAATGTTTATTGCAAATACTGTTATTTTCTCACAGGATTTTCTTGGTTCCTATCTATTTTATTGTGCCTTCTTTTCTTTGAAATTAGTTGCCTGTCTTTGGGGAGTGGATTTGTCTTGAAGGACACTAATTATACCTGTCACATAACTCCTCAGAGAGGAGATTGTGGTAAGAGCTCATTTCCTAGTTCTAGATGTTCAGCTTGGTTTCTGGGTAATATTTTTAATGAAAAAGAAAATGTGTGGGATTGTTGATGATCCTATTTAGAAAACAGAGTTTTAGGCTTTAAAAATGAATGGTTACACTCATGCCTTACTTGAACCTTACTAGTATTTTCCATCATGAATGTAATCTCCATCAAGTCTGCTTTCCAACCTCAGTGAATATTTAGAATGTTTAGTACTTTATGACACATACTGTTGGTCCTCATTTTCTTTTCTTTTTAAAAAATATATATGTATGTATTTATTTATTTGGCTGCACTGGGTCTTAGTTGTGGCATGTGGGATCTTTTTTTTTTTTTTAGTTGCAGCACGCGAGATCTTCGTTGTGGCATGCAGGATCTTTAGTTGTGGCATTCAGGCTCTTAGTTCCAGCGTGCAGGATCTATTTCCCTGACCAGGGATCGAACCCCGGCCCCCTGCATTGGAAGCGTGGACTCTTAACCACTGGACCACCAAGGAAGTCCCGGTCCTCATTTTCTAATTGTCCAGTCAGCAAATAATATGCACTCAGCCACTGCACTGTGAAATGAGTAAAGGCCAAATCTTCTCAGTCTAAAATGATACAACCCCAGTTTAATTTTACCTATTTCTAAATCTATGGCACTATTTGCCTAATGTGGGGTTCCCAGTCTAGCTGGAGGGTTCTGGCGCCCTATTTATTCATTTAATGTTGGGATGGCCTTGGTTATTTATCTCTGCAGTCCAGTTGATTGAGATAATTATCCTCATTATCAGTTGTAAACCAACCTCCCTACACACCCACTCCTTAAAAACTAATAGACATTGAAGGAAACTATTCTAAAGAGAAAATTAGAAAAATAGCACAATATTAGTTATGGGAGGATTATGTTTTGTCACCAGAGAAGCTAGATCATGGTGTATGATGACTGATTCCATTAAATTTAGACAGAGCCCCATATTAAGTATTGTCATGTACCTTTTCCTTCCCATACTATCAATTTCCAAAACAAGAGCAAGAATTATGGTGTAAGTAAAAGGAGTTACAAGCAGCCCAACCATGCCACATTCTCCATGCCCTCAATCTCGTGTTCTGTAGTCACAGAATGCCCTTTAGAAAAGTTCTCATTTATTTTTTTTCTCATTGTAGTTCCTTCTTTATTTTTTTTTTATTTTTATTGGCGTATAGTTGATTTACAATGTTGTGTTAGTTTCAGGTGTACAGCAAAGCGAATCAGCTATACATATACATATATCCACTATTTTTTTAGATCCTTTTTCCATATACAGAGCATTGAGTAGAGTTTCCTGTGCTATACAGTAGGTCCTTATTAGTTACCTATTTTATATATAGTAGTGTGTATATGTCAATCCCAATCTACCAATTTATCCCTCCCCACTTCTCTCTCCCTTGGCAACTATACGTTTGTTTTCTACATCTGTGACTCTATTTCTGTTTTGTAAATAAGTTCATGTGTACCATTTTTTTAAATTCCACATATAAGCGATATCATACGATATTTGTCCTTCTCTGTCTGACTTACTTCATTCAGTATGACAATCTCTAGGTCCGTCCATGTTGCTGCAAAAGTTCTCATTTAAAGTCTATTGTATCCTGTAATCCAAATGTAATTTGTATATATCAAATGAATTTTTTTTTATAGTTTTCCTTCCCATAGCATACTGAAAGCAACAGCTACTGGATGGCAGGTGAGGGAAGAGATGTGTCGAGGCCTGAGTGGTGTCCTAGGTGGTTTTCAAACTTTTTTTGAACCAAATACTTAGAGCCATTAAAAGTTTTTGAGTAGTCATTCCAATATATGTCTACCCAGAGTTAGCCAAGGTTAAGGGCACCATCCTCCTCAAGATTGGACTCACTTCAGATACTACATATCAGTTTGGCATCCATAGGACCACTCTCACTTCTGACCAGCAGGCTGCAAATACAGGGTTTCCCATGACTACTTTTGGGTTTGATAATTCACTAGCATGACTTACAAAATTCAGGAAAGTGCTATACTTACAATGATAGTTTTATTATAACAAAAGGATTCAAATCAGAACCAGCCAAAGAGAGAAATGCATAGAGCAAGATCTGGGAGGGTTCCACATGAAAAGCTTCTGTTGTCCTCAGGGACACATCACTGTCCAGGCACATTGATATGTGACAATGTGCAGGAGATTGCCAACCAGGGAAGTTCACCTAAGCTTTTCTGTCCAGAGTTTTTGGTTGGGGGTTTATTACATCAACATGACTGGTTGAATCATTGCCCATATAGTTGAACTCAATTTCCAACCCACCTCCCCTCCTCAGAGGATGGCCCGATATCACCAGACTCAAAATGCCAACCGTCTAATCACACAGTTGGTCTTTTTGGCATGGCCCCCCTCTCATCCTGATTTATCTCACTAGCATTAACTATCTGATTTGCTCTAAAGGACCCACCATGAATAACAAAGACACTCCAGTCACTTGAGAAATACCAAGGTTACCTCTCAGGAGCTGGGGACAAAAACCAGCCAAATTCTTTTATTACACAACATCATTTACTTATTCATAAATAATAAGCATATACCATGGTGCCAATCTATAATGCACATTACAAAACAAACACAGAAAAGTAGATGCTAAAAAAGGATGAGTTAAATATAAATAGAGCTTCTAATATTGTCTTCCAACACCCTTGTGAAAGACCATGTTGTAGAAAGCTGCCCTAAACAAGCCCACCAAGGAGCCCTGTAAGGCTGACAGAAGTGGTGCATGCCAGTTTCAGCAACACCAGCTGGTCTCCCCTGGGCCTCCCACTATTCTTATTTGCATCTCACTTTCCCCTTGTCATTTCTTCCCACTCTTGCCCTTGTTGACTCCCTAAATTTTGTTATTCACATCAGTTTCATTGACACTGAGGTGAAATGTGGTGATAAGGCCAATATGACAGGGTCATGTTGATAGAGCCCTCATCAAAATGCCCATGTCAAAGTGTCAAAACATTCTTCTTTTTATGAGCAATAGTAGAACAACAAATATTTTTACCTCCAGTTCCATCCCTAACCCCACTTTTGATCAAACCCCTTCCCTCAACCTCATGCCTTCTCTACATCCCAGTGGGCTTAATCCTGAACAAGACATTTTTGAAAGCTTTGTTATGGCATTCAAGGAGTTAAGTATAGTAAAATCTAGCTGTGGTCCCACTGACCCAGCACTTCCTAAATGCATATCAGATATTTAAACAACATGAAAAAAAATGGATGCTCTGCTATAATTGAAATTATTTCCTTATCTTTCTGTTTTGGATAAGCTGTGAACTTTAAATATGAATATTAATATGGTAATTTATGTAAATCTTTGCTTTCATAGTTTATATGCTGGAGCTGAGTCTTTTCTGAATTGCTAGAGCACAGAATTTTATATCCTATGACCTATAAAAGTACCAAGAATGACTTAATTTATATAGCTGAATAGAACAGCTTATTTTAGGAGAAGTTTTCTTAAGCTGAGAGGAAAAGTTGCCTTTTTAAAAAAATTCCCTCCATTTAAAACCAACAGAGATAGGGATCTGAGAGGGAATGAGAAAGGTAGAAAGAAGGGAACAGAATTCTTGGTTAAAGATCTATTTTGAAAAGGGTAAGAGGCACCAAGCTGAGAATTCTGAGGCTGGTGAGGGGAGCTGTAAAGGCTTTGCAGACCATTAATTGAAGTCTCCTGCCTCAAAGTTAGACAAATCCAACAAACCAAAGACTGTATAACCTTAGAAACTTGACAGTATCTAACCTTTCTCAGCCTTCGTGACTATCTTTAAAAGAGAGAAAGAATTCCTAACTTACAAGGTGATTGTAGGAACAGAGGAGACAATGTAATGTACCTGGCATGCTGTAGAAACTAAAGGACTTTATCTTGCCCTTAGGTCTATATAAGACAGTAGGGCTCAATCCAGATTCCTCATTAGAATCACTTGGACGTCTTTTCAAGACACAGTTGTCCCTTAGTATCCAAGGGAAATTGATTCCAGAACAAAATCCATCGACGCTCAGGTCCCTTATATATGTGTGTGTGTGTGTGTTTATATATGTATATACACACACGCACATATATATTTTTTAAAACCTGGATATGAAGCCCACAGTATGCTGAATATAGCTTACAAGATTCAATTCGACCAACACATGTTTTTTGAGGGGGAGGGGTCACTTGGTTGGTTGGTTGGTTGTTTTTTGCAATTGAAAGGTCTCTGCATGGCAATCACTGCGAAAGTCACCAGGCCACTATTGCAGAATCCATCTTTGTCTCTAAGATTGCCTTTTTGGTCAGTCTCTCTGCCCTTGCCTCTCCTCTGTCCCTTCCATGGGGTCAGGGCTTTTATGCAGCCACCCTCTGATTTCCAAAGCCCCCATTCTTCCAGGCCTACTGTTTCAGAAGTAGATGAGGTGTCATAACCGCATGCACCTTTCTTCACTCTGACCACACCAGACCACGGGCCATACTCACATGTGCGGTGCATCTTGATCCCTCTGTTTTTCTATAGAACAGAACGAGGGGGTTCCTGTCCTGACTGCAGACCTCTGGAGTCTTCCTTGTCTTCTAAAGCTCACCTTGAATATCCCCCTTTTTAATAATGCGGGTAGTGTCCTAACTGAGGCCTAACTGACACCAGCCACGGGGCAGGAATTCATTAAGTGTTAGTTCCCTTCCCTTCCTCCTGATCAGGATCAGTTGTTCCTCACTCAGGGGCTCCCCCTGTACTGTCCCTTATAGATCTCATAAGCACTTAGCTCATCCTGCCTTGTATGTTCATCGCTTACCTGTTTATTTCCTCCACTATGCTATGAAGTTCTTGATGTTCAAATATGTATTAGACTTATTTATCCCTACGTTACCCAAGCATCTCTCAAAGAATCTTATACTTAGTAAGGGCTCAATTAATATGCAATTGATGAGTGAATGAATGAGAACACAAATGCCCAGGCCCAACCTTCGCCTACATAACTCCCCTTCCACAGGGTTTTCTCCCTGTCCAAACAACTCCTATTAGCTGATTGGTTTGATGCTTTCCAGGGCCAACTCAGGTTAAAACAATTTACAGAATGTGTATAAATTGTTATTTGCTTTGCTAGGGTAGATGGGAACATTTTCACTTTAGAAAGAGTTTTATATCCCTAAACTGATCTCCAACTTCTAAGGGATTTGTGATGAATATAAATAGGAGGGTCTTTTTGTTCATTGCTGAGGCTAGGAAAAAACAAAAGCAAACCAACAAAAAACATCATCTCATTCTAGACAGTCACCATCCTCCCTGTAACTAGTTTGTCAGGGATTCAACTCAAGGAGCCAGCATCATTCTCTGGCATTCTCAGGCAGCCTTGTAAAGAGCTCCCACATATATGGGACTTAAGAGAAACAAAGACATCTCAAAGGGAAGAGAGAGGATGGGTTATATGCTGAATATTTAAACTGGGCATCCGGAAGCAGCTAACTTCCTGAGAATCAGAGTCATTGCACATGTATGCACACACACGTTGCCATCCTTGTGATATTTCAAGAGAATGGCCCATTGTAGCCTGAGCTTAACATTAAGGACTTGGACTTATGACTTCTCATTAGCAGCCCCTACACACCAATGTGATTCCATACCATCTTGCATAATAATGAGCTCATCCATAAAGTACATGTTTGGCAGCTAGAATGAAAAGCCATATTTTTTTCATGCTTCTTCCGCAGCTGTGGAGGGAATGCAAACAATTTCCCTGAAATCAAGAATCTGGTGTAGATCTTCCTGAAGTAAAAAAAGTATTTCACAAAGTTGGTTTGCAAATCAAATGTGTTTACAGATTCTGAAAACATCCTAAAACTGTAACACTCTGCAAATTTATTATTTTAATAATTACTATTTATGATATTTATGTCACTGATTCCTGTTTCTAGATCAGAAAACTGCTTGATTGGTTCTTTGAGCTTGATACTTAATTTGTCTATCTGGACACACATACAAAAGCTAGCAAAAGGCCAATGGAAGCTAAACCTGAAGCCGTGGACTTATTTCACATATTTCACTTTCACATTCTTAGTTATTCTGACGGTAGCTTCAAGCCCTCTCACTTCCCTCAGAAATCAAAACATACTATGAGTAGATACAGCTTTTGTTGATCCACCACCTACAATGAAATCCTCTACATTTCTTCTAACATTATTTCTGACCAAATTTGTTTTTAATGAGATTTTTAGGCAACAGTAGACATGTATTATGATAACATTCGAAGGTTCCTTACTAGAACTTTTAATAGGGTTGCTGGATGTAGCAATGAAAGTGTAAACTGTCTACTTAAATTTGAATTTCAGATAAATAATGCATAAATTTTTAGTATAAGTATTCCCATGCTATATTTAGGACATACTTATATTAAGAAATATTTTATCATTTATCTGAAATTGACACCTAACTGGACATCCACTAGTTTATCTGGTAATGCTATTCTTTAGAGACTTACAGACAACCTGGGTATAGTAGAAAGTTTTAAAAACACTCATGTTCTAACATTTCTCTATTGAACTTCCCTTTCATTGCTTTCTGCCATCTGCCTCTCCCATTTTTCTGGAGGTCACAGCTGGTAGCCAAAAGCATGTTATTATTTAGTCAAAATATTTATTATGTCTGAGCTTCCAAAGGTTGAGGTGAGAAATGCTCACAAAGAAAACAGCATAATGTGTGTTGATTGATACTTATTCCACAGCCCCCAGCCAACCCTATTTCCATGTTATTTTGTATATATACATATATATATATATATCATCTCATTGTTTAAATATTCTTTTTGTTCATCAACAGAATTATTCTTTAGCTTGGGACAACATAATGTAAAAGTCTGTCAGTCTAATGATATTTAGCACCAAATCATTTACTTTGTAAATACTCAGGAAATATTTATTTTAGATCGCAGCAAGCATTACAATGAAGACCTTAAAAAAAAAAGTTCTAGGTCTTAAATGGCTCCAAATGAGATTTGATATTGCCTATGCCCAATCCTCCTACTTATTAAATAAACCCTTTCATTCTTTCAGGCATTTAAATAGTACACTTAGAGTAATCTTTGAACAACTACAGAAAAGAGCTTTTAGTGTTACTACATGGCCTTAAGGTAACGGCCTTATGAATGAATGACAGATAGAACAACAATAACAAAACATGTGTTAAGAAAGTAGAGAACTTTCCCCCCACTTTTGCTATCCCTGCCCTCACTCTTGTTAATATAGTAGAGATTAGGAAATTCTTTAATAGGCACATAGGCTATTCCACAATATTTAGAAAGAATTTCATGGGTGAAATGATGTAGCCATCCAGACAGAATGCTGGGAAAACACTAAGAATAAGAAAGATAATTGACCCTTTTAAGCATTAAAATCTGCACAGATTTTGTCATTGTTTAGCCTTGATGTTAAAATTACCTGCTCTTATGTCTTTCTTTCCCCTAGGCTGATTGTTCCTGTGAGGTGATAAGAGCCTTGCCTCATTTTTAGGTTGAAATTGTCTAGCATAGTGACTGGTTCATAGTGTGTGGCAGTAATTATTTCAAAAAGTCTGAGAACCATTGCTCTGAAGTAGGATGTAATTGCAGTGAGAGAGTTAGGTAAAACTCCTCAACATTCTGATGTGAGGAAGAATCATACCTCTAACTGTGTTGGCTTGCTTGTAGCACCAGCCTTTCATTTCTTAAAACCTTCAAGTAGCGTGTGTGTGTGTGTGTGTGTGTGTGTGTGTGTGTGTGTATCTTTCAGAAATTAAATCTACATAGATAAAGAAACATATGTATACATATGTGTATGTGTATATGTAGATATTCATTTACAAAGTATTTAAAAGAAGGTGTAGGAAATCTTTATGGGCAGAGATGGCTCCACCAAATTTATGCACACTCTTCTATAGTACTACTTACTGGGAAGAAGTTGCAGTCAGGGGCTATGTTTCCCAGCTTCTCTTGCAGCTAGGTGAGCCATGTGATTACTTCTCATCAACAGAATGTCAGCCAAAGTAATGTCTGCCACTACCAGACCTTGGTGATGTGAATTTGCTTTCTCCATCCCTGTTATCTTCTTTTAATGGACTCCATGCAGAATCTTGGAGACCACGGGGTGAAGATAGTAGAGCCCAAAGATGGAAGGAGAATGGGTTTCTAGAAATCACTCCTGGAAAGAGAGGTCCCCTCCACCCCCTGAATCAGGAACACTTATTGTATATATTATGTATACAAGGAATAAACTTCTATCATGTCTGAGCTGTAGGCATGTTTGCTCCAGAAAATAGCCTCACTACTAACATAATTTGCTAGTAGGATTTTACTTAACACCTATTCAGGTGCTTTTTCTGTTCTCTCCAGAAGCAGTTGTTTAGACTATATAGTCTTATAGTTTGCCCTTCCCCATCTTTCCTTTCTAGTGCTTAGAAAAGTCCCAGTAATGAGGAAATAGGATTCTTAAAGAATTCCAAAGTGATTGGTTCTGTGTGAATTTTCTTTTCACTTAATAAACATTAATCTAGCAGTCATTATATAGATCATGCATTCTGCTAAGCCTGGGGAATAAAAAGATAGTTAACTGATTAATTAGCTAAAGAAAAAGACATATAAAGGATAAATTACAAGGGAATGCAATTTTAAAAAAAGTTACAGCATTATGAATAAGTCTCTGGGAGCCAGTAGAGCTACTTGGAGGAGAAGGCTTCACAGAGAATGTGACGTTGAGTTAGGTCTTGGAGAAAGAATGTGAGATCTGTCAAAGGATATGAGTCATTGTTTACATCTTGTAACCATTTGTACAATGAAAAAAGGATACTGCTTTTTATAAAACTATATTGGTTTGTCATATCAAAATTGGTCACATTCATCAGGAATAACTATCCCTTTGTCCTACTTTTAGTCTTTTGCTGAATAAAATTTTCAGTTATTAACTTTACCATTAATAATTTATCTTTTTGCTTCAATCACCACAATCTCATTCACAATTTTTTTTAGCATGAGAGCTTTTTAACTCAAATTCTTTAGTCCTTCTGGGATTTATGGTTATATATGATAACAAATAAATTATTTCTTCATTATTAATCCATTTTTATTAATCACTACTTATTTGTCCATTATTTTGTTTTCCATGGTATTGTAATTTATTAAACTTATAGGCTTAGCTCCATTCTAAGCATCTCTATTTTGCTCCATCATTCTAGTCTTCTATTTTTTTGTGTGTGTGTGTGGTACACGGGCCTCTCACTGTTGTGGCCTCTCCTGTTGCGGAGCACAGGCTCCGGACGTGCAGGCTCCGGACGCGCAGGCTCAGCGGCCATGGCTCACGGGCCCAGCCGCTCCGTGGCATGTGGGATCTTGCCGGACCGCGGCACGAACCCGCGTCCCCTGAATCGGCAGGTGGACTCTCAACCACTGTGCCGCCAGGGAAGCCCTCTAGTCTTCTATTTTTAACTTGCATCACACAGTTTTAACACCTGGTGTTTTATAAACATTTTTATGTACGATAGAGCAAGATCCTCAATGTTAGCTTTCCCTCCTACTCAAATTTATACAATTTTCACTCTGGCAAGGGACTGATTTCCAACGGCCAGAAGTTTAGAAACTGATAAAATGAACAAGAAGCAATGGAAAGGTTTAGAAAAAAAAGGAAATAGTAAGCTATGTAGTTGGTGCCGCTTACTTCTTGCTACTATGAATGCTTCAAGGAAAGAGATCTCCTTACTCTTTGTGACTCTGTTTAAGACCTTGGAAAATAGATGCATGATATATGTGTTGAATCACTGCTTGGCCTTGACTAGTTTCTTTTGCAAGTCAGTAACTCAATTCACAGATAAGTTGGGGAAGAGTTGAATTCAGCAATTCTCTGTAATAGATACAAAAACTCAAGAAATTTATTAGAAAACACTGAAACTTTTAGGTTATAAAGGCTTTGAAAAAGAAAAAGAGAAGAAATTAGGTCTCTGCCTCTTGAAAGCAATTAACTGGGTATCAGATTTCACTCTGGGTTCCTTTAATATATATGGAAATTATTTCCTCAGTCAGTAGAGTCTTTGTAATCAGATTGCAAAACGTTCACTCTTTACCTTATGAAGCTCATTATGACTCATAGCTTCATTTTAAAACCAAGACTTAAAACTAGGTTAGATTTAGAAAGGGTGTTTGCTTATAAAAATAAAAACTGCTCCCATCATATATAGATCTTGACCATTATCCTGTTTGCGGGTCTGCTAAAAGGTCCAGATCATAGTTGAGACAGGAAACCAAAGGTATAATTGAGGAGTGTCTATTTCGTTTGCCACCATATCTCCAGTTACCAGAACAGTGCTTGAAGACACATAGTAGGCATTCAATAAACATTTTTTGAATGACTCGGTGTCAAACATGAGTCGCAGCCAGCAAGATAGCTCACTGAAGGAGTAATTTTAGATCTAAGTCAGGGAGGCTGAGAGGAGGTCAGGAAGCAGAACACAAGATAGATTAACGCAAGAGGTTTGGACAGAAGCCACAAATGGAGGTACGTGGGGAAGAGGGAGAGAGACCGTCTGGCATTAGGTATAGTATGTTAATGAAGAGCTTATTTGACTGACCTGACCTTGTGTTTGTAGAACATTTAATTGTTTTTCAGAATGCTGAATTGAAACTGCTATTTCTGTATTTTTAAATAGAACTGTGAATTAATGATTTAAATGTAGGTCAGAGGTGTAATTATTGATTTTCCTTAATTTGAAGCCTCTCAAACATTGCCTTTTCAGTTATACCTCAAAACAAAATAGCAGATTTAAGCATAGTAAAGTGTAAAAGAAAATATGGAAATCAGCTTTCAGACTCAGTATGATTACTTTGATTTCTGACTTAGGGAAATGTTAAATGTATTTACAACTCTAGACTTTTCTTAAACTGGTAATAAAATTATTTCAGAGATTCAAAAAACCCCATGTTTCTTTAACTCAAACTAGGGTATGTAAATGAAATTCAACATAACTACATACTGAAATCACTTCTTGAGCCTACTTAATAACTTTGTATTTCCCTAATTCTGGAAATATTTAGCAACAAATCTGTCATCTAAGCAGTATCCCTAGCGGAAGAAATAACAACTTCTTTTTTTTTGAGCCTACTTAGTAACTTTGTATTTCCCTAATTCTGGAAATATTTAGCAACAAATTTGTCATCTAAGCAGTATCCCTAGCCGAAGAAATAACAACCCAGTTCACAAAATACTACTGCTGTAACTTAATGGTGGAACTGCAATTCAGTTCTAGGAAAAGACCAAGATATTAGCGCCTAATGATCTATCAGGGATTTAAGAACTCAGCCAAGTGAAAACTCCCAACAGGACTGTGTCCCAAAGGAATATCCTTGAAAAGAAGATCTGGGATTGCTTTGGATAGAAGAGGTCCGGAATCACAGTACAAAAAAACTCATTGAACCAACTGCAGAAAAAGATTTTTGCAAAGGAAAATGCATATATTCTGTGTTGAACATTTACCTATATTCATCTTAAACTCTTAATATTTAAGGTTTTCTGAGGTACCAGCTGTGATTCCAGTCAGTGAGAATTCTCAATAGTTGTCTCTTTGCTTGATTCCAAATGGGAAATGATTGCTGATGGACTTTCTCCAGCTATTAAGTGAAGTATCAAACAAGAAAGAGGTATTACAGCTTTGGGGGAAAGGATAGAGCACTGAAATTCCTTTACTCTACTTTGCTCAATTTTATTACTTCTCAACTACCTAAAATGCAGATTTATTCATCATTTTAAAATATAGTATGTTATTTGAATAATGTAATCATATACCAGCTTCCCCAAAGATTAAATTATGGAAATTCACTCTCAATCTGAAAATAGTTGTTGATGACTTAACTCCATGTAAGGAATTAGGCTAAACTCTTTATGTCAGTTGAGATGAGGGAGCCGTCATTTTAGGATCCCAGGCAGAGTCAGTTTTAACTTGGACCTTAAAGAGTGAAAAGGGATCATTAAAAAAAATGACATTCCTATTAGAAAAGTGGTTAATAGGGTGTTTTGAGCATGCTTAAACTTTCTCCAGTATTCATAAATATTCATGGACTCAATTAGTTATTTGAAGCTTAATGTTTTGCTGCTGAACGAAAATAATTATCTGCTAAGGTGGGTGTCCTGTCTGGAGGCTGCATTTATTTTAAAATGTGTGAAGGAAACTAGTGGGGATTATCAGTTTGATCTATGTAGAGGCATCTTTCAACTGAACTATAGGATTAACTTTCTCTGACCCAAAAGAAACAAGAATTTTTTTTTTTTTTTTTTTTTTTTTTTTTTTTTGGTGGTAAACGGGCCTCTCACTGTTGTGGCCTCTCCCGTTGCGGAGCAACAGGCTCCGGACGTGCAGGCTCAGCGGCCATGGGTCGCGGGCACAGCCGCTCCGCGGCATGTGGGATCTTCCCGGATCGGGGCACGAACCCGTGTCCCCTGCATCGGCAGGCGGACTCTCAACCACTGCGCCACCAGGGAAGCCCAAGAATTTTTTTTTTAAGGAAAGAGATCTCACATGCTTTTCCTCATTCCTGAATCATGGATTTTAAGCGGTCATTTCTTAAAATAAAGTTCTCATCCATTTATAGAGTAAACCCTCAACTACCCATTATCCAGTTTTCCAGGACCTCTAGTTTTCCTGAAATTTTTCAGATCCGGATATAATCCTTCACCCTCAACTATCCCCTTTACCTCCAATAGGCTTTTAAGGCAGGAAGGAACTCCTGAGCATCTGGAAAGGGCAGCAATCAGAACTGAGGCTGACCACTGTTCTCATGAAATGCCCTGGGGTTAGTTCAGTATCTGGTGTACCCGGGAAGAGAAGCAGAAGGCCAGGAGGGAAGGGGGCGCCCTCACTGACTGACCCTGTCCAGAGAAGGCATCAAGGCCAGAAGCGGGAGGGGAGTGATGAGACAAGAATTAAGAAACGGAACGAAGAAGAGCAGTGGTGCTGGTAGTGTCAGGGCTGCAATGACCATTGTGGGGCTGGTGGACGGACACCTGGAGAGGGAGCACAGACCCCCCTGCTCATTGGTGGGACCCCTGGCTTCCCTCCTCCCCAGTCTGTAGCCATTTAAATATTTCCGAATTGAAAGGTTTTATTTTCTCTGTTGAAGAGAGAGGAAGAATAATTGTTGCCAACAGTAGTGGGCCAAAATTTGTCAGATGCTGGATTCCAGATTGCTGGGGAGGGATGGGGGAGGGCTAGAGGTTGGGGGAGGGGTATGTAGAGCTGGGACAGGTAGATTCTTCAGTTTGAGAGAGGAGAGAGTGCGCGAGATATTTGGGGAAGCGTTCCATCATGAAAGATTAAAATCTGCCACTTATAGGGTTAACCTTCATCTCTGTGTTGTGCTGAGTGAACTGTACAATATACTCTATTTCTCCCTGGTTGGGACTTGCACTTTACAACACAATTATTATACTGTCCATGTTATTAACAAAGGTCCTGTAGAAACACACTAAATTTATGTAACCAAAGCAATTTAACAATTGTGATCTACATAACATTGTCAGGGAGGCGAGCTTTTTATTGTAGGGCTGAGCCTTACGTCTTATGATTTCGAGTTCAACCTTTCCCAACTCAGGTACCTTCCACGTGGCAGTTATTAGAAAAATGCTTGCCGAAGTGAAAAGAGGTCAGGGTCAATGTCACACTCAGCATGAATAGGTGTACAGCCCAAACCCAATTTAATAAGGAAGACACAAAGCAGAGGTAATCTTTGTCTTTTGTGGGGGGCAACATACACCCCGCCCAGCACACTGACAGTGGTAACTACCCCCGGCCAAGGATAAACAGGACATTCATACAACTGTGCCAGCCTCGAAGAGGGACAGCAGCAAAGGGCAACCAGAAATAATTGTTAATAAGATGATGTTCAATGTATTGACACTGTGTTCCTTCTTGAAAGACAAGAAACTGAGGCACAAAATCCAGAATAATAAATTGCACAGATATAACATCCTGTCTAGTATTTGTTACACTGAGCACTGGCTGTGACCACCTCCATCTTGGGTCACCCAGCAAAATCCAGAATGCTAAGTGTAAATCTCCTTGCCTATTTTCTTGACGTCTCTCTCTCTCCCTCCCTCTCTCTCTCTCCTTCCCTCCCTCCCTCCCTCCCTCTCTCTCTCTCTCTCTCTCTCTCTCTCCCCTTCCCCTGCACAAATCAGTAAAACCTCTTCTGTCAGCCCAAGTTAAATTCCAAGCAACATAGGCAAGGAAACCAAAAAAGGAATTAAAAAAGTGAGAAGAAAAATCTGATTGGCTCTAACATGCAGAATATAAAACATACAATTTGAGCTGACAGCTGACACGTTATTGACTAGAAATCGTTCTCTAATCACTTACACAACAACCCCAAAAGCATGGCAGCCACACAGAGCTGTGACAAAGAGGGCCATATTCCTGAGGATAACAGAAGGGCACAGGCGAATAATTGCCAGAGAACCTGAGTGACAGTGCTGGTTTCTACCTTATTATTCTAGGGCTCTCCCTTTTGATGTCCTGATTTAATGTGGTTGTAAGCCTGAACTAATCTGACGTCATAAAAGCTTAATTGGCTACTTCCAATTAACACTTCCCTTTTAGTCTGGCTATTTGTTTTCATCTGATCAATTGCTGTTCCTCAGGGCAGGATGCACTTGTTGTGTTGTGCATTCTGAAATGATGTTCGTGTTTTGGGTACAATTGTAAAGTGTAAGTCACCCCTAGTAATTGCGTGTCTGAGCGCTGAAGTGGCTGTATCACTGTGAGCTGCTGCCAAGCTGGACAGAACTAGACATCAGGATTTGGGAGCAGGCAGGATGGGCATCTGGAGCTGGGAGCATCCGGATGATTGCAGCGTTCAGGAGGGGAATGCCTACTGCCAGGGCTTGTGCTTCTCCTTGGTGATGGTCTCGTCAGGCAGGGGCAGCTAGGAGGCTCCAATTTTGAAAATTCACAGTAGGCAGCATTTCAGAACCCAAAGAACTGCTAAGTCTGGGGACTGCTGAGTGCTACGAATCAGTATGCAAACTTTCACATTATCACTGATTTTATTATACTCTCTCTTTTGAGGTTAAACCATTTTTTAGCATGCAAAATAAGAAGGTTTGAGAACTTATAATTCAAATCAATGTGGTATTCATAAACCCACACAAGTATTTAATGAAATAATTTTTATTTATTTGATTATTGATACTTCATGACATATTTCTACCTTCCTTTACTTTTTTTTTTTTTTTTACTCTTTATTTGGAAATAATTTCAATCTTATGGATAAGCTGTAAATATAAAAATAGTGCATCCTGGGCTTGAAATCCTCAGTATGTCTACCGAATAAAACATAACTCTCAAACAAAAAAAAAATAGTGCAAAGAACACCAATACACTCATATACCCTTTACCCACAATCACTTATTGTTAACATTTCACACAGTTGATTTTGTGTGCACTCTTTCTCTCTCTGGCTCTTCCTTTCTATAGGTATTATATACATATTATTATACACATAATATTTTTCTGAAGGAATTGGGGGTAAGTCACATACTTCATGGCCCTTTATCCAAACCTCAGTGCATATTTCCTAAGAATGTGGATATTCTCTTACCCAGTAGAGTAAGCAACTTCAGGGCATTCAACATTGATAGAATTCTTTAATCTATCTTTTATAGTTTAGTTTTATCAGTTGACCCAATAATGTGCTTTATGGCATTTTCCCATCTAGTATAAGATCAAATCTAGGGGCAGGTATCACATTTGCTTGCCGTGTCTCTTTAACCTCTTTCAATATGGAATAGTTCTACAGTCTTCTTTGTCTTCTCTAATATTGACGTTTTGGAGGCATAGAGAATCGCCACCCCTCCCCCTTTTAAAATAGAACATTCCTCGCTTGCCTGATAGCACCCCCGTGATTACGATCAGGTTATATGTTCTCATTTGGAATGCTGCCCAGGTGATGGTGTGTCCCTCTCAGGGTATCATATATGGAGGGATACTCTGTCCATCTGTCACTCTGTGGTGATGTTAACTCTCATCACCCAGTTGAGTGTTTTTTTGATTTCTCCACTAGGTAATTACTGTTTCATTTTCTCCCCCGTAACTAATAAGCAGCCTGTTGGGGACACTTTAAACCCATGCTAATAGCTAGTTGCTCATCAAGATTTCCTTCCAGATTTAGCATCCATTGATGACTCTTGCATGATCCAGTCTTTAATAAAATGTGTACAAAATTAAGATTTTCCAATTTCTGCACTCCCTCCACACTTGCCACCAGCTCTCAGCATTCTACTTCAAGCAAAATTCTCCCATTTATTTATTTACTTATCTGTTTATCATCAGCGTGGACCTATGAATTCCAATTTTTTCCCAATGGTTTATAAATTTGAAATAGAATTTTAATTGAATGGCTTATTTACTCATTTATTCAGTGATTATTCATTGAGTGCCTACAATATGCCAGGCACTCTGATACATTGTGGGGATACAACTATGAGCGAAACAGACAGATGCAACCCGTCCTTTCCCATTCTTACAGACATATTGTTTCTATAAGTACATCCAGAGGTTTGAGGACAGCTATAGCCTAGAAGAAATTTTTATCAAACACCTATGTGTTGAGAACTGTCCTAGGAGCTGAGGGTACTGATTGAGTCCCTACCCTCAAGGAGTCTAATGGGGGAAGATATCAACAAACAAGTACATAATAAATAAGGTGTCAAAAGAGTTATTGGTTTTGAAAAGGGCTGTGAGAGAAAAAAGAAAACAGGAACTAGGATAATGGATGATTACCAAGGTAACATAGAGGCCAGCCATGATTAAACAGAAATGTGGGAGGACAGCTTCATCAAGATCTCTCATGAATGTTTGAGTGGTGCTTCTCTGGGCAGATGTTCAGTGCATTTTTTTTCTTCTTTTGGTGTTTTTCCATGATCTTCTTCTAGCTTCTTTGCAGCAGCCTCTGAAGGAGGACCAGGGCATACTCCTGCTGTAGCCCCCTTCCTGCGTCCAGCCTTTAGATTAGAAATTCCCCAACTGGTGACTGCATGTCAGTAACTTTTATACCATGACACAAAAATGACCGACTAGCCAAACCAAGACAGTTTATACAAAATACCACCTACCTCAGATATTTAACAGATATTTAATAAGAATGCACTATGTGCCGGACCATGGAAAACAATGGTGGACAAGATAGACAGTACCTCTTCTCAGTGGAATGGAGATTTCAATGAAGGATACAAACAAGCAAGTAGGCAAGGTGCTGTAACCACAATGCTAAGTATACGTCCCTGGGGGAGGTTAAACAAGAGAATTCTAGTCCAGACCGGGCAAGTAGGAAGAAAGTGCTTTTTAGAGGAAGTGAAGTCTGTACTTAAAGACTGGTACAAGTTAGCCAGAGACCAATAGCTGTTCCCTGCATCCAGGTGGCAGGAACAGCATTTGCAATGTCACAAAGAAAGTGGGCACATACACCGTGATTCCCTAGCTCCCCACTATACCCTCAGTGTCTGGCACATAGTAGATACTCAATAACTATTTTGCAAAGAGTGAGGGGGTACATGCATAAGAGATATTTTGTCCTCAGAAGTAAAGATAACCTTGATAAAATTCGACATAAAATTCTTTATAATATTTAGCATATTTGATTCTACTTTCTACAGTACCAACTTTACATCCATACTGTAGCTTTAACTACATAATGAAGAGGAAGATAGAACAGTTTTAGAGTCTGCTGCTATTAAGCTATTTCTGCTGATGCCTTTAAACAGATGGGGTGTAAAGCACATTTATACCTAGAAGAACTGACTTCGCTCGTGCATTTAATTTTTCCAATTAACTGAAAGCCAGGTTGACTTGGCTTTGGTTTGCTCTTTGTGGTCGAAATTTAGCATCACAATACTGATTAATTAGTGATGAGTCGTTTAGCTTAAAATATCATAAAGTACACGTTGGCAAATTTAGAGGATGAAAATTGGGCCACAGAGTAGCAATGCATTCAAGAGATGCTCTTTGTTATTAAAAATATCACTGCCAGAATGGAACTGATAGAAGCGGCAAAGATTAGGGTTTCTTTCTCCCTCTTTTGTGTCTCTGACCTAGATAAGAGACCTTATCTGATCCTAACTCCTAACCCCTTCACCCTTTACTTGGGACCTTCCCACTCAGCCTCCTTGCCATTCACTTGGTTGTGATGAGTGTGCATCATTATGAGTAAGATAAATGGCATCATTATCAAAATAAATGTGCAATGGATTTATGTGTCAATAAGATTTTGGTGTTTATTTGTATGAAAAATTTAGCCAGTTGCTTGTTGTCCACCATAACTCTATGGAAAAGTCATGAAAGTTAGAGGTTGAGGGCTTCCCTGGTGGCACAGTGGTTGAGAGTCCGCCTGCCGATGCAGGGGACACGGGTTCGTGCCCCGGTCCGGGAGGATCCCACATGCCGCAGAGCGGCTGGGCCCGTGAGCCATGGCCGCTGAGCCTGAGCGTCCGGAGCCTGTGCTGTGCAACGGGAGAGGCCACAACAGTGAGAGGCCCGCGTACCGCAAAAAAAAAAAAAGAAAGAAGTTGAGAGTATGGGTCCTGAAGTTAGAAGCTTGGATGCAGTCCCCAGCGCCACTACTTAACACTTTGCATCAGATTCCTCATTGTAAAGTGGGAATGTTAAAAGTACCTACACTATGGGTTACTATATGTAAAGCACTTTAGTGTGGTGATCCACTAATGCTCTCTGAGGCTCCTTTCAGAATTATGAGTCTCAAGAATGGGATGGCCAGAAGCCTAGAATATCACCCCTGCTGGGATGTGAGCAATTATTATTAACCAAGCAATTTGCCTGTTCTTCCTTCTTGTCTGGTGTTCAGGATCTTGTATAATCAGTTAATATTCACAAGAAATACCTATTATTGAAAACGTATTTTTGAGAGCCCATTGTGGACCTAGCTCTATGCTAGAATCCATGGTGCATTTAGATACAACTCGATTTAGTTCCAATTTAGTTACTGGAGGCATGGCGTGGATACATGTCTAACAACGTCAGTACAAGTCCAGTACTTAGTACTGGACTTGTACTGACAGGTGGAGGCTGTCAGTGAAGAGTCCTAGAGAGATAGGAGTATTACTTATATATCTTAATTTTCCAAAGAAAGACATTATGTATGCTTTTACAAAACAGTTTTTATAACATGAGTTATATGATCCCATTCTCTCCCCCCTTCTCTCTCTCACACACACACACACAAACACAAACACACACATACACACACACAGCAAGAACACATTTAGCAGGACATATGTCAAACTGCTAACTGTGAACATCTCTAACAAATGGATTGGGTCTGGGAACAGAGGTTACATTCTACTTGTTTTTAATTCCTTATATACTGATTGAATATTTTTTTACAATAAGCATTTTATATTTTTTAACCAGAAAAAACAGTGTAATATTTTATTTTAGTAAAAATATATCAAAGGTAAGTCCCTGAAAAAGTTCAATTTATCTCTCACGACTTTTAACCTGATAGTCGTATAACTTGTTCTTTCATTACAAATGAAAATTATGCAATTAATTAATGTATGCATTTGCAATACCCACAAACATTTTTTAAATTTCACTTTGGAATGACAAACACCTTAAATCCATATTCTGCTTGCTCTAAAAAAAATAGATCAATTTCAGGATCTTGTTTGATATAAGACTTTATACTGTTTCCAAGGCAACCAATCATATCTCTAGAAAGGTTAGCCAAGCTTGTACCTCCTTCTTCATTTTGAATGCTCAGCTCTTTTCATTTCCTCATGAAAACCTTAAACTTTCACACATACACACACACACTCGCGCACACACACACACACACACACACACTCTTAGGATTTTACTTGCTTTCCATCAAGGACAAAAGGTACAACAAAACTAAATATATACTTATTGATCTTTAAACTGTTTACTGCAGGCAGCTTTTTCATGATCTCTTCTGTCTTTATATATCGTAAATGATGACTGACAAACTTTAGGCGATTATTCATAGAGGAAGCATATTAATTTTTTATGAATTCCCAGGTAACTGCTCTTCAATTTATGACCTTTCTTCTTGTTTTGTTTTTCTCCTACATAGATATTGAAACCCAAGAATATGCCAATAATGTATAGCAAAATAACATTAAATTTGTGGTTTAATTCTCTGTACCAGAATTATCCAATAGCCACATATGTAATTTTTAATTCCCTATTAGTCACATTGAAATAGCAAAAAGAAATGGGTAAAATTCGTTTTTAAAAATATTTTATTTAACCCAAGTTATCTAAGATATTACCATTTCAACACATAATCAATATAAAGATTACTCATGAGATATTTTACATTCTTTTTTTTTTTTTGGTACTAAATCTTCAAAATACAGTGTTCATTTTACACGTACAGCACATCTCAATTTGGAGAAGCCAGGCTGCAAACCCTCAGCAGGCTTTTGTGGCTGAAGGCTGCCATATCAAAGAGCAGAGATCGAGATGGTTTGTTCACTTCCTTAAAACTGCTGTTATTTTATTACTGAGATATTTAAAGATATAAGATGTTTTGCGGGATTTTTTTTCCTTCCTGAAATTTGGCTCATAAACATGTCAAATTGTCTTCCTTAATGGAAAATATTTTATTTTCACTTTTCATCACTATTTATTTATCCTTTTGATGGATTTTTCTTTCCAGTAACTAGCCTTCTGAGGAAGCTACAATATGAACATTTCTTAGTTAGTATCTGTTAAAAGATAATTTTCAGCAAAAGGTAAAGGCATGACTTTCAGACAGATATAAAATGAACACATATTGAAAAAGTTAGTTTACTCATATGATATGAGGGAACCAGGCAGGTGTTATAACTGTTTCAAAGGAAAAGTCAAAAGAGTATAAATTTATATGGAGGTAAGCAATGGTGAGACGAGTTGCCAATGGGAATGTTTTTCCCACAAGAGGGAAGTCAATTAAATCACTACCAGGTAGGACAGAGCTCACATATCTATCACTTACCTACCACTTACAAAGAGTTGCAAATTAGCTCAAAGACATGAGTAGGACTGGAATCTGATAAATCTGATAACCCAAAACGGTATACTGTACATAATGCAGTTATCCATTGAAACACAAAATGTTTTTACATATCAAAATAGTAAATCTTTTTTTTTTTTGCGGTACGCGGGCCTCTCACTGTTGTGGCCTCTCCCGTTGCGGAGCACAGGCTCTGGACGCGCAGGCTCAGCGGCCATGGCTCACGGGCCCAGCCGCTCCGCGGCATGTGGAATCTTCCTGGACCGGGGCACGAATCCGTGTCCCCTGCATCGGCAGGTGGACTCTCAACCGCTGCGCCACCAGGGAAGCCCCAAAATAATAAATCTTGATATGTTACTTTTGTTGACTGTATTTTGTTGAAATATGGCTATAACATATCATGAATATATCTCCTGTGACTAGAGCCTATCAGCATTTACTAGATTTTATGTCTATTCACATTAAATTAGATTTATTAAATTATTCTTATTTGAACTTCTAAGCACATTAAAATTTGTATATCTACATCTAATTTTCCGTAGTAATGGAAATGGAAATGGGGTAATTTTTTAAAATTAAATTTGCTAATTACCTCCTCTTGACTTTAGGTTTACCATCTACTTCTGTAAAACCTTTCCTCACACCTGATAAGAGGTTGATATTTTAACTAAGCTGAGGTTGGCTTCCTCCACCTTTGGAACAACTTGCGTTAATAAACTAAGAGTTGAGAGGGGGAAATAGCAAGGAAAAAAGAAAAAATGGTAGACCCAGAGAACCCACATTATAAAATATTATAACTAATAAGTACCTATATTTATGCCTTTGAATCTGATAATCCATTTAAAACCACCAAGTCCCAGCTCTGCCCCCAAATTGTAAGCTTAGGCACGTTTGAAAGATTATGCTTCATTTTTCTCATTGATGAATCAAGGAGTGATATTAGATGTTTGTTAACCTTGCTTCCAGCAATATGATTCTTTGAAAGGAAGATCTCCAAAAGTGCATTTTCACCGGAGCACCTCCCCCCATAGGTACTAAAACAATGGGAAACAGAGCAGGTCCCATCCTGAAACCAGTCTTCCAGCACTAGATAAGTAGTTTGGGCTCTTTCCAAGCAGTCTCCCTGCCCTCCTGATGAAGGCATCCAACCCATATTATAAGAGTTTGCGGGCTGTCACAAAGGAACAGGTGACCAAGCTTTTCGCACGTTCTGGGGACTTATCACTCTGTTTCCACTTCCACTGAAGAAGAAGTTTCCACCTTTCTGGTTCACAAGGTAGGCATTTAATAAAAAATTGCCTTCCCGTGACTTAGAAAATAAAGCACAGTGATTTAGAGAAAAAGCCATTTTCTTTTGCCAAGCAAGCAGAAATAGCAATAAAGTAAAACAAATGTGTCAATGCAGAGAGAAATGGCTGATGGCATCCTAACCGGGACACATGGGAGTGTTTGGAAATTCCTTGTGGGACTGGGTGATAGAATGGAAGAGCAAGGGGTGGGCAGTCAGGAGGCACAGGGGCTGCACCCGGCTCTGCCAATCTTTATGCATCCTTGGGGAGTCTCGTCCAGCTTATCCCAAGTGTGGTCGTGTCTCTCTGATTGGATAAGGTTTAATTTTTAATTATTTTCCTTAAAAGTAAGACAAACAACAATGAACGGCATTAAAATAAACCAGCATATTTTTTTGGCATACATCAAACCTGGAGATCCCTTTGTAGAACCCAACTCACAAATTTGTACTGTACTGATGTAGGAATACAGGGTCAAACTTCAGAGAGGAGGACAATCCCCTTCAGTTACTCCTTCAACCTGAGGACTAGGAATCTCCCCTCCAGGTAAACTTACAAAGGACTAGGTTCCTGAGGATGGTTCTGAATCTAACCTGCATCCTGTGTGGCCATGGTCAAGGCCTGTAGGTCAAAATGCAGGATGGTATGAGCAGCTGGGCCATGACATTTAGAAAGCAGCTGCTCTGTACTTATATTTGGGGCTATCCATTGGGAGGCTTTCAAGATGACTATTTCCATGGAATGGTTTTATCAGCTATTTCTCTTTTCAACCCTTCCTATTATCTGTTATGACCATTACCCTAACAGAAGGAAGCGTTAAGGAGAATATTGGCCTTAAGAGTTTCTTTTCTTCCATGCATATCATAGTTAATGTTTTCAAGCACTAACTTTTTTGATAGAATATATTTTTGAAATATTGTATTTTGCAATTCAATTGACTTTCTTCAAAACTGTCAAGAAAACCAACTAAAAAGGGAAAATTCTTTTAAAAAATGAAAAAAAGAGAATCTGATTAAAAAAACTAAGGATTATGCACTGCTTGGGACAAGTAGAGTCAATAGGAAACAGACCCCTAACTTTCTAGGTACAGTAAGCTGCATTCACGGCCAGTACCTTCTGCTCCCACAGTGGGGTCAGGCCCAGAGGTCCAGCCTGCCTTTGGAGGCCTGGACTGTTAAACTATCACTGACTCAGGTTTTCCATTTCCACCTCCCTCAGCTAACATTTTCCTTTCACTTGTTTTACTGCAGATCAGAGAAGAAATGGTCGTGTCATGGGTCCGTACCATGAGTTTTATCTTTCTTTCCTCTTTTTAATGGGGTTGTCTGTTTACAGAGATAGCACTTACTCATTTTAGAAAACGTAAACGATGCATCATCATGGATAAAGAAGAAAGCACAGAGGCTCATAATCTTACCTCCACTGCTATTTCTTAAAAAAAATCCCATGCTACCTTTACAGAGAGGTATATAATTTGATGGGAATGGAATGATACTGAACATATTATTTTGCAAGCCTATATTGTTATTCAAAAATACACCGTGGAGATCTTTCTGTGTCAATCTAGTCATGCGTCATCCTTTTCGTGGCCATAAAATATTTCACTCCGTGGATACATCATTTAGCGTTTATCTAATCAGCCACTTATTGACGAACATGATAGCAAGAGATAAAACTGAAATGAAGTCCAGAAATAAGACTGTAGGTCCATGGCAAGAGTCCAGAGACAAAGCTGCCCTATGGCGCCAGGTGGAAATATGAGAAGATGAATGCCAAATCCAAGGCAGCAAATGATCAACCGAGGAGATGGAATATCCAGAGGTTCTGGCATTTTTAGATTCTTCTCAAATTATTGTATAATTGTCATGAACATGATACCGAAGCTCCGGTATGAACCAGAGATTATTGGTGGGGTTCAGAGTCTAGGAAGTAAACGGAGCTCAGCTAAAGGAATAGTCAGAGCTTTCAGACGAGATAAAGGCTTGGTACAAAGGTACAAAGGCAGTAAGACATACCTGTTAGGGTATACACACTAGTATAGGCCAGGATGTACAGCCAGGAGACACAGGCAGGAGCTAATTCCAAACATCCAGGTGAGGGATCTAGGTACCACGGGGTCTGAGGAAGAGGTAGGGAGTAGACCTCAGGGGACTGAGGACAGCATCTCTGAATCTGATGCGTGAACACAGGACCACAGAACCCAGGAGGAGACCCAGGACAAGGATTGTCATAACTTTGCCCTGGAAATCAGACAAGAGAGGGCCAATATGTGTGCTCTGGCTTTCAGGGGAAGCGACATTCTGCCGGTGCTGCCAGTTTAAGAGAAAGCCAAGTTATCTGTGATGTCTTCACAGATTTCATAACAGACCAACACGTTGTAAGGAGGGTGAGCAGTTTTCCAGTGAATTGAAGGGATGCGGGCCGCCAAATCTCAGAAATCAGGCCAGAATACTTCACTTGACAATCCTCAACTCTGAAAGGTGGGCTGAGACGTTGCCAAGCGGTCTAGCTTTATCCCATTCGACACTTCTGGCATGCCCGCCAGCAGATCCTTAGCTTTATTCTAAACATTTCTTTTATTCATTCATTCTTTCAATACATATTCATTGAGCACCTGCTGTGCGTCAGATACTCTGCTCTGTGCTGCAAACAAATAAAACACAGCCCTTGCTCATTTCAAAGAAGAAGAGAAATTATACTGTGCCACATCTGCGAGAGTTGGTAGAGAAGTTTGGGTTAAAAGAGAAACTTGTTTTATGCAAAAAAAAAAAGACTAACATCACTTTACAAATCAATAGGAGACTTGGGGGTGGGGGAAATAAGCATTCTGCTAATATTTCAACTAACGCTTCTTATGTATTCAGTGGATTTAAGGAGCCAAGCTAGATTCATATTCAGCAAATGTTTACTAATCACCTACTATATGCCAGGCATTGTTCCAGGCCCTGGGGATACAGTAGGAACAAGAGAGACATTGGAATTTATAGCCTGGTGGAAGGGGAAGAAAATAAAGAAGAAAAATACCAGTGATAAGGGCTATGCAAAGAATTAAATTATAATGATGTGAGAGGCTGCTATAGACTCAGCAGTCATAGATGGCTCTTTGAGGAATTGACGTTGAAGCTGAACTCTGAATGGCAAGATGGAGCCAGCCCTGGGACAGAGGATTCCAGCACCCATTAGTATAAGACCTCCAAGTCTGGAACATATGTCGTGAGCCTGCAAGAACAGCAAGAAAACACTGTGACTGGAATAGAGGGGGCAAGGGGCAGGGTGGCAGGGGGAGAGGTTATTGTGAAGGCAGGGGCCTGTCATGCACATGACTTTGAAGCCTGTAGGACATCCAAGGCAGAGCTATGGACTAAGCAGGCAGCACCTCCAGTCACCCTGGTGCTCAAAACAAAAGTAGAAAGACTCTTGATCTGAGTACTTCTTACCCTATAACAATCATGTTGGCACCACTGAGAAGAGTTTAAATTCCACTTTGTCAGAACCTGATTTTATAAATGCATTTCCTGTATTTCCATACAGTAGGGTGGATCGGTTAGTCATTCATTTAACACAAAATTGTTGAGTGCCTACTAGGTGCCAGCCACAGACAGGTCTAGCTGGGGAGATAGATGACAAATAAATAAGGATACAAGTAACAAACAATAATACGGTATTGGATGGTGATACATGCTATGGAGAAAATTAAGCTGAGTAATGGGATGTCGCCCCGGGACTTTTAGATCAGGTGCTCTGAGGAGTGACAGTTGAGCAGAGATGTGAATGACAAGAAGAGGCCAACCATGTGAAGACTGTGGGGAGCTGCAGGGAGCAGTCCAGCCAGAGGAGGGAACAGCAAGTGGGAGAAGGGCAGCCAGGAGCTTGCTGAGTCCAGAAGGGATTAGGAGGCCTGTGTGGCTGGGGCCCAGAGAGCAAGGGTGAGAGTGTCAGAGGTACAAGACCCTACTCAGAGGGCTCCTTAGGCAGCGGCTATTCTGTGCGTAATGGGAAGCCAAGGTAGTGTGCTAATACTTGCCTTTTGAAAAGATCACTCCCACTGCTGTGTAGAGCTTAGAGTGAAGGAATCCAAGAAAGGAAAACCCAGAGACCCATGTAGAGGCTGTGACCACAGTCCGTGCAAGATGTGATGTCCACATGGGCCAAGGCAGTGGCACTGGGGGAAGCGAGAGTGAGCAAATTCAGAATAGATATTGAAAGGAAGCCAGGCAGGACGTAACAATGACAGGAGACAGCAAGGGGAACCACGGGTGGCTCCTGAGTTTGGGTCCTGAGCTCCTGAGTAGATGATGGTGGCAGTAAGTGGAGGGGAAGACCTCGAGAGGTTGGCTTTAGGCAGCAGTGGGGATCAGGGGAGGGTTGAGGTAGCAGTGTATGGGCTACATCTTGGATCACTCATATTTGTAATGTCTACCAGACGCCCAAGCAGAGATATTGAGTTGGCAGTTAGATATTTGAGTGTGGGGTTCAGGAAAGAGTTCAGGGTTAGAGATGTATGCAAGTGGTCCCAGCATTAAAACATTAAAGTATGTGCACACTGGTCCTTCCTTCCTAGCACAGACGGGTAGGGGATGCTGAACACGTGCTGCTCGTTTCCTCGTGCTCTTTCTTCTCTGGGAGAGTAAATGGTATTAGGAAACTACCTCTGCTTAAAAAAATAGAGAATCCAGACAGCCACATCGTTAACAAAAAAAGAAAAGGAGCATTGTCAGAGTTCGATTTGATTTGAGGAAGCTTCTGAAATTCTGACTTAATCTTGCAGTGCCTAATTTTATTAGATTTGGACCTTTTATTTCTTTCTGCTTTTATGAACTTGCATTTCAGCGGCATCTTCTTATGTAACTTCTGCCAAGAGGTGAAATACTTTATGCATGTTTCTTTGAGAGAAATTTAATCATCTGTAAGATTCTTCAAGATATGAATTTACATTTAATATTCTCCACCAAGGAATACTAGTAATGTAAAGTATTTAGATCAGATAATTTCTGATAAAATATGAAGCTCTGAAGGGTGTTAATGAAAAACAGTAGCTAAATCACGTGTAAGATGTTCTTATACCTTAAAATCACGTCCTGTGAAAATACATCTAGGCACATCTAGCTTAGAAAAATATAATGTATGGACAACGATGCTGCTATTCATTCCATAATGATAATTATAATGATCTTTGCTAGGTTTCTATGTAATTTAATTATTCACTTCAACACAATAATATTATTAAAGAATAAAGATGGTAATTATTAATATGTTCTGCCCTGGGGTGAGAGTAGGATGTTTAATTAATGAAGCACCCTTTCTCCTACCTGTGGATGACTCATTGATAAGATATGTGCAATATAGCGGGCTGTTAGGTGTTTTCTCCTGCTAATGGATTATTCAAATCATTTTCTCAACCAGAGTGGAAAAGAAGTCACTGTCTGTAACCCAGAAATGATATTGGCAAAGAAGCTGAATAATCAGCAGAACAGCTTGGAATAGTGTTTGTTCTGGACGACTGACAAAATACAAAGAGGAAATCTTCTTTAGGGCTTGATGTGAGGCTGAACCCAGTTCAGGTTTTCTTGGAAGTGGCCTACTTCTTTGCCTAAGATGTTTCATATTTTTTAATGTTTCTAAAAGATAAAGTTCCCAAATGTATTATAAGAAGAGGTCTTTAGTAAAAGGCATTTTATTATAGTTTTCCTTCTTTAAAGACCATGGGTCTTTTCAGACCTTCAGCAGGAAGACGTAAAGTTGGAAAAGCTACCACAAATTGTATCCTACTCCACAGCCTAGCCCAAATGTGGGTTTATAATTAATATTCATTATGATTCATCATAATAATTCTTTTTGACCTTAAATATGTCATTTTAAATGAAATTCATATGAAGTGGTTAAAGATAAAACCAAATAGTTTGGGAATAGATTAGATTCTGAAAGACACCCTCTCACATATGCTTCACACACACAAAAGCATACATATCACAAGATAATTAATACACCCACATTTTTTAATTAAAGAATGATCCAAAATATTTAATGAATACTCCAAGTGTTTTATAAAAGACTAAAAATTTTTTGCTACATATGTAATCTTGCCCATAGAGCAATGAAAATGTTTCCTTATTATGGGATCTGACCATATAGGGGCCAAACTCCCAACTTCGGTATCAACAGCTCCTGCTCTGACAAGATCAATTAGGCAATGTGCCCATGTCTTCATAAGGACCAAAATCATGAGTAAGCTAGTAAAAAATCACTCAGCAATTGCTTGTTGGAAAAAGCATAATGCTAGATACCGGTTAAGTAATTGTGATGAAGTATGAATATATATTTAATAATTTATATAAATATAGGTATACATATGTAATTGGTCCTGCTTTAAAAGAGATTCCAATTTATCAAGGGAGAAATAAATATTTAACTAAATACTAGTGATTTAAATGAGACGAAATCTCTCAAAACTCTTGTTTTGATAACATAATCTGTCAGAATCATAGGCTTATTATTCTTTAATGAATGTAAAGAGAAGTGAAAAACTCAAAAAGCTCCTTTTCTTGGTTGCTAAAAAATTTACAAGTATTTATACCGTGTGAAAAATATTATCCAGCAACAAATTTATAGACAAGGGAAACAGACATTCAAAGTTTCAGAAGGTAAAGGTTAAAATCTCAGGATATAACAACCATCTCTAGAGTACAGGTGTCCTCAGTAACTCTTTATAAATAACACTTTCAAGGACAGGTTTTCAAGTAGCAGAAATCAGAAAAGAATAGCTGTAGTTACATAAGTCTCTACTTATGTGGAGAGTTTAATTGGTACTCTTGTGAATGAGCCAGAGTTTAAGATTGATACTCTTGTGAATGTTCTCACATTCAGAATTCTTTTTTTTTTCATTTAATTTTTATCTTATATTGGAGTATAGTTGATTTACAATATTGTGTTAGTTTCAGGTATACAGCAAAGTGATTCAGTTATACATATACCTATATCCATTCTTTTGCAGATTCTTTTCCCATATAGGTTATTACAGAATAATGAGTAGAATTCCCTGTGCTGTACAGTAGGTCCTTGTTGATTATCTGTTTTACATATAGTAGTGTGTATGTGTTAATCCCAAACTCCTAATTTATCCCTCCCCTCCACCTTTTCCCTTTATTAGCCATAAGCTTGTTTTTGAACAAATTCTTTTTTATGAAGCAAAATCGTGTCTGAATATCTGTGTCTGAAAGGGAAGTGGAAACATCTATCTTTTTCTGAGATTCTTTTTACTGGAAGATGTTAATGGAGGAATTGGTATCTCAAGGCTAAACACTGTAATCTTATTTGTTAGCATTAAGAGAAAAGGGAAGCTTTAAGAAACTCAAACTTATACTGCAATATGGAACTAGAAAAGAGTAATCATGGAATATTACTTGTAGAGCAGAGACATGTGATAGACTATTGCATTGGTAACGCCTGATAAACAGCACCTCCGGTATTTACACCCTTATATGGTCCCCTCACACTGATTCTAGGCTTGGCCATGTTGATTATGTTGGTTAATGGGACATTAGCAAGCATGATGCAAGCCTAGGCTTGATAAATGCAGCCTTGAATGGCAGGATCAAGGGAATTCACTGTATTTGGTTAACAAAAGGGAATTAGTGAAGGTTTTTAAACAAAGGACTGACAGGTTCAAAGTAGTGCTTCAAGAATATGAACTTGATTGTGGTGTGTAAACTAGAGTCACGGTGGAGCAGCTTGGTTGGTGATCAGGGTAAGGAGAACATTTGAAAGATTATCATTATCTAAGTTGGCTTCTGCATTAGAATAGAAGAGCAAACAATCAACACTGATATATTCTCTGTTTATTAAGAAAAGACAATTATGTCTCCTGCTTTGTGTTTATTCCTCAGGATTGCTTTGGCAATTCTGGGTCTTTTATGGTTCCATATAAATTTTTGGATTATTTGTTCTAGTTCTGTGAAAAATGTCATGGGTATTTTGATAGGGATCACATTAAATCTGTAGATTGCTTGGGTAGTATTGCCATTTTAACAATATTAATTCTTCCAATCCAAGAGCATGGGATATCTTTCCATTTCTTTGAATCCTCTTTAATTTCCTTTATTAATGTTTCTATAGTTATGAGCATACGCCAAGTCTTTCACCTCCTTGGTCAGGTTTATTCCTAGGTATTTTATTTATTTATTTATTTTTGGTACTGTTTTAAAAGGTATTATTTATTTATTTTGGTAGTTCTTTCGCTTTTAATTTTAAGTAGAACAGAAAAGCATTGAAGTTGAAAGGATTATAGGTTAATGCTTTTAGAGTGAAAATGAGAAAAAAATTTCTGAGTAGTGAGGAAAAAAATCATTTTTCCAGTTTTTTAATCTTCATTTTTAGTTGGATCAATGTATATACTATAAACTAATTAAGGGAACTTGCAGAACCATACTGACAGTGTGGTTTTGTTTTAACATCTTTATTGGAGTATAATTGCTTTACATTGTTGTGTTAGTTTCTGCTTTATAACAGTGAATCAACTATACATATGTATATCCCCATATCCCCTCCCTCTTGAGCCTCCCTCCCACCCTCCCTATCCCACCCCTCTAGGTCTTCACACAGCACTGAGCTGATCTCCCTGTGCTATGCGGCTGCTTCCCACTAGCTATCTATTTTACATTTGGTAGTGTATACATGTCAGTGCCAGTCTCTCACTTCATCCCAGCTTACCCTTCCCCCTATCCATGTCCTCAAGTCCATTCTCTATGTCTGCATCTTAAAAGGTATTGTTTAAATGTAAGTTGGTGCAGTATGGAAAACAGTGTGGAGGTTCCTCAGAAAACTAAAAATAGAATTACCATATGATCCAGCAATCCCACTCCTGGGCATATACCTGGACCAAACTATAATTCAAAAAGATATATGCACCCCTATGTTCATAGCACCACTATTTGCAATAGCCAAGACATGGAAACAATCTAAATGTCCATCAACAGATGAATGGATAAAGAAGATGTGGTACATACATACAATGGAATACTACTCAGCCATAAAAAATGAAATAATGCCATTTGTAGCAACATGGATGGACCTAGAGATTATCATACTAAGTGAAGTGAGTCAGAAAGAGAAAGACAAATACCATATGATATCACTTGTATGTGGAATCTAAAATACTGCACAAATGAACCTATCTATGAACAGAAACAGACCCATTGTATAGCACAGGGAACTATATTCAATATCCTGTGATAATCCATAATGGAAAAGAATATTAAAAATATTAATATTTTAATATTAAAAATATTTTAAAAAATCACTTTGCTGTACAGCAGAGATTGGCACTGCATTGTAAATCAACTATACTTCAATAAAAAAATAAATTTTAAAAAAAGTGAAAATATTAAAAAAAAAAAAAAGAAAGGACAGCAAGAAGGGACGAAAGCACCATGGTGATGCAGTAGCTCTCTAGGACCACTAGGGGTGTACAGCTCTAGCCAAGTCCCTGCAGAATGTTCTCCAGGATAGATACGTCCTTTCATTGTCATGAGAACAAAGAAGAGAAGAGGACAAGCCCATGGTGTTTGTCTTTTGGTTTTATCTCCTTTCCTGGCATCCCATAAAGGCACACTCCAACTCATTCCCAAGACCTCCAGGCATTTCTAACTATCCTGGATGGCTCACTTCCAACATAATGATCTAAATTCACATTCTCCTGATTGCCAGAATTCATAGCTCAAAAATCCTAAATTGCTCAAACTTTACAAATAAGGTAAGGAAATCATACTTCTCTCGTATAGAAAACCGTACAAAGAGTAGAGAAGTAAAATATTTTTAAGTGACAGAGTAAAATCATGATGCATTCACAGGACCATGAAGCCAAGGCTGAGTGTCAAGTTACAGGTAGGAAGGTGGGGCAGTCAGCAGAAGAAGGCACTGAATGCTTTGTATTTATCATTTGACCTCTGGAAGTTACATAAAGAAGTTCTCCCAAGAGACCAGCAGATTCATTCTATGTATCTGGGGGAAGTGAGTCATTATACAGATTTCAGATAAACTCCTAAGAGGGACAGGTCAACAGTGGGGTGAGCCAACCTCCTCAGGTTGAACAGAATTGGTGAGCCTGGGACCAAGGGACTAACCAGCTATAAGTTTGGCCTACAATAGAGTACGTACTGGTCCTAATTAGTGTCCAAAATTACGGCAAATGGAGGCTTGTATTGAGGAGGATGTTGGAGAAAGTCACCTCCATTCGTAGAAGCATATCCTTGGGAACTCACATAAGGGACTCTCCTAAGTTGACCTGGAATCAGATTAGAGTCATCCTCCCTCCAAGGACTGCAGCTGCCTGCTTCAGAAGCTAAATAAGTAAGGACTCGCCACAGAGCGGGCCCGGAGTGTCTGTTGGGTACTGAGGATCCGTTTTCAAAGCATCACTGTGTGCAAGTCAGATAGGTACCCCTTTTGGATAATTCACGGGGAGTGAGGAGAGAAGAGCCCCCAGAAATACGTATCAACATTTTCGTTATTCAAAGTTTGTGGAGTAATTTACACTGGGGACACTTGATTGAGGCCAGTGCTGATTCCTGGGGGGAAGAGGGCAGGGCTGTTAATCAGTGTCATTCTTCCAAATTAGGTGAGCAACCCCAGGGTGACGGAAGAGGCAGTGGGCAGTTAGGGTTACAGGCTGATCGGTTGATTCCCCCCAACTCTCCCGTCTCCTCCCACGACACCCGCTCCTAGCAATCCCAGGACCAATTTATTCCAATCATCTGCTTTTCTCGGCTTCTGCTCCCAGGCTGCAAATGATGCTGGAGAAATCAGATACCTGGGCCAGTTGGCACCAGGACAGCCTCAGCTGGGCCCTCCATACTACTCGGCAGTCCTTTCACGTGTCCTAACCACTTTCTATTTACAGTGCCCAAAGCAGCTGTTCCAAAGCCTTTCATTCTCCTCAAACAGCCTGTATCTCTTCCCTCTCCTCATTCTCAACTACTGTCTCTGCTCCTACCTCAATGAGGAAACAGAGGGCATTGCCTCTGCACCCCGGTCCCTAATGTAGTATCCCAAACACAGTAGGAGTGCAATAAATGAATGAGTGAATTCATGAGCGAATGGTAATTGGTAGAGGTCAGTTTCGCTTCCGTCCTCGCCTGGTATAGGGACCTATCCTTGCTTCCTTCATGCCTACCTGAGAGAGAGAATTCTCCTTCTGCTTTTTCAAGGCCAGGCCCTCCACCGAGGCTCCCAGTTCTATCTGCCCACATCTTTCCCAGGATTAGGCTCCATCATTGACATCCTCCACCTTCTGTATCTCTTTTCATCCTCTACATTTCAGCCCACACGTGTACTTAAGTCTCTGGTTCAGTCTCATCCACCTACTATGTGCTGCATACCTACTGCCTGCGAGGCACTGCCCTTAGCACTAGAGAGATATTAGTGGGGAAGAAAACAGAAAAAAAATCTCCTGCCCTTTAATGGATACAAGGCAGATCATATATTAATGAAGGAAACAAACAAGTTAAAAATAGATGTGTATAAATGCCTTGGGGAAATATATGCAGGAATGGGGCATTGAGTACTAGGGAGGGAGTGGGGATGCTCCTTTAAATGGAGCTGTCAGGAATGGGTGACACCGAGCCAAGATCTAAAGGCGGGGAAGGAGTAAGCCATGTGGAAGCTCTGCATTCCGTTCAAAGCAGAGGGCAAGCCAGGTGAAGGTCCTGCAGCAGGGTGGGAGCGTCCTTAGTGTAAATTGGGATCGACACAGGAAACTGTGATTGGACCAGCACGGGGAGGGGACTGGAGCGGGATGTGAGGCCAGGGGTCCAGGTCCTGAGGGCCTTGGGGGGCATTGCGGGTCAGGACTCTGGCTTTTACTCTGGATGAACTGGGAAGCTCATAGGAAGGTTTCGAGTAAAGGGATGACGTGAGCTGACGTATTTAAAGGATCCCTCTGGCTGCTGTGTTGTGAATTCAGGGGACAGAGGTAGAAACAGGAAGCCTGGGCAAGTTCACCCAGGACCGCCATACCCTCCATCTTCACTCACTCCCATCTGTTTTAGGCTCCCACTGGTCTTCTGAAAATACCCTTGGCTAAGGTCACAAATGACCCAAGTACCAAGTGCCAGGCCCTGGAGTTTCTGCTAAGTGTCTGTGTGCTCCTTTATGAAAGCTCAGGGCCAAAGCAAGCCCAACTGTGCCCTTACCTATTACAAGTACTGCAGAGTCAGAAGACCCCTCCTGGCTGGTGTAGTGGAATCACGACAGCCATTGAGGCCTGACTTTCCCTTTCCTATCTCCTTAGAACAGTGTTTGCAGACTGAAATCCTACGAAGGCTGACAGGTGATGGGAATGGAATGACCCCTCCAAGAAGGCAAACTTCTCACCTCCCCACAATAAGTGTCACATAGGCAAGTGGTTCAGAGCTCCCAGACATTCTAAGTTTCCCAAAGAATCCTGAAAACTGAAGTTTTGTGTCAGTTGTCAACATTTTTAAATCTTGGTAATGAACTTAAATTTTGAAAAACATTTTATGGACCAAAAAAATGTATCTGTAAGTCATATGCAGCCAGCAGGGCACCAGTTTGCAAAGCTTCTTAGAGGAATTGCTGAGCTGAGTGTCATGAGGGAGTACGCTGGCCTGGCACTCTAACTGCTGAGTCAGTGCCGACTGTAAGGTCATTCATTGTTTCCCCAGTTTGCAGCCTTAAACTCCTACATGCAACTCTAGGTTTTGCCATTTCCCTTATTCAGATCTTGTTTTCTCTTGAGTTCCTGGCAGCCCCTTGCCTGCTGGACAACCTTGCATGTTGCATCACACACCAACCTTGTTTCTGCTGCTTGCTCCCTGGCTGTGACCACACCCTGCTCTGTTCTGCTCGCCCCATCTGCCACCAGACACATCAGAATCTTTCCTGGTTCTCTCTGCAGCAGCTCACACCCTCAGCCACCATTTAGGTCTATTCCACTTTTCTGGAGCTGACTGGTCTAGATTCAAAGCCCTGCTCTCTAGCTTATGAGCTATAGAAACTTAGGGACGTCATGTAACCTTTGTATGCTTCCGTCTTCTAATTCACAAAATTGAGAAGTGCCCATCTCACTGGGTCTTTGAGGAATGTACCTGGTCAATTATATTTTTTAAAAACCTAATATGCTGTTTTTCAGGAAGTAACTAAAATAAGCAAACAAAATGTCTCTCCCTTTCTCTCTTAACCCCACCATTCTTTTCCCAAACTCTTTTGATGAACCTCTCCTTTCCACACCTTAAATACTGGTGTTGCCCCCAGAGTTCTGCTTCCTCATCTCAAACTTTTTGCATCAAGACTGGTTCTTTACACTTCTTTGACTTCAAAGAATATCTATATGCCAGTAACTTCCAAATATAACAAGGCTAACCTGAGCCTCTTTCTTAAGCCTTAAGCCCATTTTTCTCCAGATCTCTTGAGCACTTGGGTGCCCTCGCACTTCTCAAAGTCAACATAGGTGAAACTAAGGCCATTGTCTTCTTCTCAATCTTCTACTTTATTCACACCACTCCTCCTTTCTCTCCTCAGTATTACTAAGGTAGTAGCACTAGCTGCTGAAAGAGAGAAATCACAAAATCTTCATGCCTTGCTACAGTAAAATTGGATTGCTTGCTCCCAGCCTAATGTATATAATGGTCCAGTGCAGCCCTGCAGGGGTGGGGTGGCGGGCAAGTTTTGCTCCAAGCACTTTTCAGAGCCGACCTCCTTTTATCCTGTCATGTGGCATCTTCAACACCTTGCCTAGAAGGTTACCTCCGATGGAGAAGAGAGAGAATGCACAGGTCTGGAAGTGGTGTGCACATCACGTCTGCCCGCACTCCACTGTGCAAAATGCAGATGCATCACCCCAACTAACTGCAAGAATTCTGGGCGGTGGACTTGGCTGTGTGGCCGGGAAGAAGAGTAGCTCCTGAAACGAAGAGTAGCCCCCGCTCGCCGCAACTAGAGAAAGCCTGCATGCAGCAACGAAGACGCAACTCAGCCGAAAATAAATAAATAAATTTATTTCATTTGGGGCATCGCTAGAATCCTCAGCCATGCTACCCAGGCTTCCAAGATAGAAACGGGAGAAACAACTTCCATTTCATTTGTTGAATCTTAGTAGTTCCAGCTCAGCAAAGTCTCACCTCCTCTGCTCTTTGCAATCCTCAACCGCATCACTTCTTGCTGGAACTTTTGACTCAGCCCCCAGTCTTCGCTGGCTTACTACTGTTCACTTCAGGATAAAAACAAGTCTTCCTCAAGCTGGCTCTAACCTACCTTTTCAGTTTCCTCCTTTAATCCTTTCTGCAACTCCCTCTATGCCCTGCACCAAACTTCCTTACTTCTTTCTTCAATAAGCTGCAAAGGCTGTATGTATGTGTGTGTGCCGGGGGTGCTTCTTTGCTCTAGAATGTCCAGCCCTTCCTTCACGACTTCACAAATCTTCTTTGAGCCTCAAGACCCATCTCAGACATCACTTTTTCTTAGAAGCCTTCCCAAGTCCCACAGTCAGACATAATTTGTTTATGTGTCCAACAAAACAATCCATATCACACTATAGCATTTTAGCACATTTACTTATAACTGTTTTTATGTGTCTCGGTCTCCCACAAGACTGGGGATTTCTTAAGGAGGAGGACTGTGTTTTATGTTTAATTCCTTCAGCCAGATTCGTCGTCCCTGAATCTTGTTCAGAGCTGGCACACTGTGGATGCTCAGCTGATGCCTAATGAATGAATGAATCTTTTTGTAATTATATCATAATGCAAATTAGAACTCTACATTTTTATTTTTAGACTAACCCAGCCCAGTATTTTTCTTCACTTCAGAGTTTTATTATTTGCGCTCTAGGAGCTAGCAGCCATCTAAATCGCATAGGATTTTGGATGAAAATTTAGTAAAAGCAGCATCCTTCACCAGCCAAGTTAGCAAACTTTTCGCTGAAGATTGTGTAGAATGCTATAGTAAGTTCTTGGCTACATCTCAACAAGAGGTAGGGCCTTCCAGGATTTTACCATTTTTACAAATTGCAAATCCTAGACTCATTAAAGAATAGGTGAAGGAGAGCAGGCATTTGTTGGTTTCTGGGAGCTGGTTATTTCTTCCACTTCCACTTACTTAGAGTCATTTCCAATAAAGAAGGGAATGCAGACAGGGCAAAGGTGTGAATCTCAATTATCCAGTTCTGCCTGACTTTAAAGCCTGGATAAAGGCTAGAATGGGCTTTGATACTGCTTAGTAATTGCAGATTGCCTTGCTTTTATTGTAGGAGTGAGTGATAAGAAGTGAGCCTCATCATTAAATGAGACAGGCCAAGAACACTAACTTGCTTGCCCACGCCTCTGCCTCTCATACCCAAGCTGAATGTCAAGGTAGTGCACTAAAATTATTCATACCCCTGGCCTCATCTATCATGTCTATGTGAATGACACCCAAACATATGTCTTGAGTGTAGACATCTCTTCCAAGTTCCCTATATCTGGCTGACTCTGGGCATTTCCACTCAGATGAGTCAGGAGAATCTCTAATTCAGCATGTCAAAAGCTGAATTAATCACCCTCACTCCCCAGCCTACTGCAGCTCCTACCGTTTCTTGCTCAATTAATAATATCGTCATTCTCCCAGTCAGACAGGACTGAGAGCACAAGGTCATCTTTGAGGGTCTATGCATCCCATCAACAATCATTTCTTAAGCCACATTCATTCTGTCTCTGCTCAACCATTATGATAAGATCTCACTCTATTTTTTCTATTTTCGAATACAGGCAGCCCAGAGCTGAACCCTCATAATGTCAGTCTCAGAATGAAGGGGACAAGCCAGTGTTAACAGAGCAGAGTCACAAAGACAAACTGACCACATCCAAGTTCTCACTCTGGCTCTTAATTTCTGACTGTCTTGACCACCAGGTCCAAGTATATTTATATAACAAAACCTGGAAGGTGCTCTTTAACTCAGAATTTTGTGACGTCAACAACTACAAAAAATGAACTTGTTGATTTGTCAAGAATGAACCCATGACAGATAGTCAGAAAGATAGATATATGACTTAAAGAGGGTGTTTTAGAGGAGCTGGAACTGAATCACTGGAAGATTGTCTGTGTGTGCGGGGCCATCCAGCTTCCTAATTATTACAATGAGTTTGGGAAAGTTTAAGGGTGTGGAATATTTAGGAAACACCAAATAGGTGTTTATTCACATTTTTTTAAAGTGCGTGGTACCAACAGGCCATGAGGAAAATAACTTGAACTTAGCCCACAGTCAGGATCAGATATAGAGAGATACGTGCCTGGTGGTACTTTGCATAGAGGAAGGGAGACACTGTGGGGAAAAAGATGACAACTCTAAGGGCCCGAACCCCCTGGTGTGCGAACGTCCTCTCAAATAAGTGGTCAGGAACCGCAGAAAGGTATTTCCTACTGGCCTAAGGCTGAAGAACACTGAGGGGCAGAGAAACAGAGGAGGTCAGCAGTGTCATGGATGTATTATTGGCAGGAAATTGGGGGCAGTGGAGCAACACCTTACCATCAGATAGCAAACTGACGGTAAGGCCTGTGGATTCCAAAAACACGGAACGGCAGATGTGCAGGTAGCAGCTCTGATTAAGTGAGACAGCCCATCTCTCCTCAAGGAAGACTGAATAATTTAGAGGGAGCTTCTGAATTTGGTTTCCTGAGAATCAAAGCACTGATATTTGGAAGAGCTCTAAAAGGTAATACATTTATCCTCACTGATCTGAGACACCTGGGGCTTAACGGTTTATGTACTGAAGTATAGCAATCTATTAAGAATGCTCCTTGGGTACCAATATCTCTCTAAGTCCTTTTCTCTAAGAAAATAATGTTGATCTGGTCTGGATCCTTCTTCGTAACTTACATATGCTCTCTGTCTCCAAATCATCTAAGTCTGGATATCTTGTTTCTTACCCCAGGGTCCTTAGTAACTAGCTTTTGCTCTTTGCTTATGTATTTGCTCAGAGTGTTACCTTTATGAACTGAGTGCTTTTCAGTTGATTTTCAGTGAAATCTTTGCTTCCTTCCAATATAGTCAGCAAAATGCATATAGTGGCTGTGTGATGCTGCAGCTATCTGTCTCCTTAGTCAGAATAAGCCTGTGTCTGTTTCAGGTCTCTTTGGTGGACAGGTTAGAGCTGGTATAATCAGCATTCTGGGATCCCCTGGGGTCTTAGGTGGACCTTTTAAAACACTCCGTTGAAAGGTAGAGCTGTTTATTGTATAATGAATGGGCTGAAAATAGGTACTCTACCCAAGGATATGTGACTAACATGATATAGCTAATATTTTATTATTAATCATCTATCTCATAGTTTTCAACTATATACTGACTGTAATTTAACTCAGATCTTCATTTATCTCTAGAATTCCAAATGTGTTTTTTTCCTAAATTACACTCCAGCCCTATCTTTAAAACTCTCTCTTCTCCAGCAAGGAGAAATCTCCCTAAAAATCAATCAAATAAAAAATTTAAAAACCTCCAGCCAAAAGTACTCACAGCTGCTCATCAGATTCACACTCAACTCCACACAAGTGTGACCTTCTAGTGTTTACTGTTAACACGTATCCTTTTGGCCAGGAGAATAGTCCTCTGGGTAGATATGATTTGATTAAAATCAGTACTTACATATCTCTCCCTTTGCTATCATCTTAGTTTATTTCTTTCATTTGAACTCATAAGAGTCGCCTAATTTTGTCTCTGTATTTCCAATCACTTCCTTTCTTAATCTAAATATGATTTGAGAAACTGTTTTCTCAGTTCTCCCAAGTATGGTCCTTAACTAGTATCATTCTAGATACATAGGAGAGAAGTTACTTTGCTACATACTATCCCCACTTTTAAGGCATCAGGACGCAATTCTCAGTTGCCAAAGTGGGGAGTGGAAACTCTCAGCAAGTTAATCTTAAAAATCACTCTTCTGTTCACGTCATCACCCTTCTTAGAATCTTTCAGTGGCTCCCGAGAGCAATAAAGTCCTTTAGCATGTAGGGCCTCCTATGATCTGGACCCAACCTACAGCCAGGTGCACTGGCATCTCTCCAGTTCTCCAACCCATCCTGGGCCACATCAGAAAGTACTCTTCCAACTTTCCCCTCCATTTCCACCACCCCAGTTTCTGACTCCCCGCTCTGTATGTCTCCATTCATTTTTCAAGGCCAAGCTCAGATGTCACCTTCTACAGGAAACCTTTCCTGATCTCACTTCTGTCTAATCTCTACCAGATTTTACTTTTTTATTTTGTGGAACTTACTACCGTCCACTTTTTATTGGAGGGCTTCTCCTATCAACCTCTTTGGCCTGAAAGCTCCCAAGGGAGGAACAGTGCATCCTCTTTCACCCCTTATCCTCATGACTAAGAGGTATAATGTCAGTAAAGCTTTGGTAAAAGCATGAATGAATGAATGAATGGGAATGGGAGTACTTTGCCACCTGTCTATTGGCGCACCACTGGGTTAATTTCAACTGGTTAAGCAGGCTAGGCTTGGAAGAGGAAAGCATCCCGAGAGTGAGTGAGCTTCACCCCTCTACATGCTCGTGTGTGCCATGCAATGCCATGATACCTTAACTCCCTTCAAAAATCTACATGGCCTCTGCTTCCTCTAATAGCCCCAGCCCAAATCTTCTATCTAGGCTGTACCCAGAATTTCTTAGTGCACGCTTTAACACCTTGGATGCAGTATTTAAGTAACAACTCCAACTGTGAATAGTCATCGTGTCCACTGTTATTCCATGTACAATTGCTAGTCTTTGTGACCGTCAAAGCAAATGTTTCCTCCAGTACTTCTACATAGTATGTTCCTTTGCAGTGACCGCTACATACGACTTTATCTGAAAGCAGCCCAGACATGAAAACTAAGTGCTTTTTTCCTGCTCAGAAATCATCTCGACAATAATAACAATTTTTAAAACTTTGCCTTTCTGAAGTACATTATATTTGAGAATTCTAATGTACTGTTGGAACATCAGTCATGCCAAGGTATGGTTCAGTCAGAATTTTACTCGGAGTATGAGTGTTATCCCTAGAAAACATTCATAGCCTTCAGCACCTGAACAGAACATAGAAGGATAAGAATTATTTCTCAGGAGCCCAGTTCTAAGGACCACATTTGCCTTTCAGATTTAAAATGTGAAGGGTTTTTGTTGCTGTTGTTTTCCAACAGCCTTCAGTTGTATTATGCCCTATACTGTGATTTATTTCAGTCGTTTCACTTCTTTCCTGGTAGGAAACTACCATACAATTCCTCTTGATTTCCGTAACACTGCATATTCATAGCTATTCCTTTGGGCTTCAGGAAGTTGTTTTTGTCATCAGTGTAGTGCTGGTATTGTCAGAATATATGTTTTTACACTTATTCCATCCTCTCTTTTTTAGAAACTAGTAAGAGCCCAACACAAATGCATATATGTTTATAAAGCGAAAATATCCCCCCAAATTGCACCTGTAACAGAGATAAGATTTTTAAGAAATTGCCGTATGATGTGCCCATCAAGAGAACTTTTTTCAGATTAAAGGTTGTAAAGTACCTTCACCTCCAGCTTGGCAGGATATTAGTTTGTACGGTGAAAAAATTCAAATTGACACTTTTAAGTCTTTCAGAATAGTGAATATCTGAAATGCAGGAATAAAGACAACATGTGTGAACCATTCAGAACAAAATGATTTTCCCCAGTGCCCATTACACCAAAATGAATTTATGTTTCCTTCCAAAGAAGCATAATCTTTGTATTAGGATGTTTCAGATAAATGATTGTTTGTTTTTACTGAAACTCGTAGGAAACCATTATTGGTTTTTTTAAGTAGGTCTCCCACAAAGTATGAGAAAGTAGAGGCAAAGTGTTTTCCACACGGCACTTGCTTTAGATGAGATACTTTTAAAGTGAACGCTTTCGTAAGGCTGCTGTGTTCCCTTGAAGGGTTTATCCTGTGGGTCTCTTTGGGCAGGTGGCCAGACATGCCCTGGAAGTGAACTGGGGGACTCAACTTTTCAAAATTTGCCTTTCTTCTGTCCTCCCTCTGTATCCTCTAATAACAATTTCCTTCAGTTTTCCAAAGCAAACCAGGAACCCGGAGATGCTATTGTTTAGCACTTAAATTGTGGCTGAGACGGGCAGGCCATCCTTGATAGGGTGAAGGTCTGCTTTTCCTTCTCTTGTTTGAAAAACTATCTTCAAAATTAATGGCTGAGAACACCTCTCCCAACTCAAATGAGAGGAATACATAATAAAATACATAATACATAACAAAATACATAATAAAAATACAAATAATTATATTTTTACTTTAGAGGGACTGGCTTTACATGTATGGCTGCTTTCATTAAAGAAAAACAATTGTCTTACAAACCCATAAATGACCTTACTCTTATTACCAGATATTCTAAATATGTTCCTTAAGTAGAGAATGCTGGAAGGGAGTCAAAAAGACTAAAGGGGGAGTGTAGAGGAGAGACCATCCACTTTTGCCCTTCTTCCCCTTACCTCATTAGCTTGCTGGGAAAGAGTCTACAGGCCTTTAAGGACCATTAGCAAACTTTCATAGGCTGTGTGAGATGCGGATGAACATATTTAAGAATGTATCTGACATATATACACTAATATATATAAAATAGATAACTAATAAGAACCTACTGTATAGGACTTCCCTGGTGGCACAGTGGTTGAGAGTCCGCCTGCCGATGCAGGGGACACGGGTTCGTGCCCCGGTCCGGGAAGATCCCACAAGCCGCGGAGCGGCTGGGCGCGTGAGCCATGGCCGCTGAGCCTGCGCGTCCGGAGTCTGTGCTCCGCAAAGGGAGAGGCCGCAACAGTGAGAGGGCCCGCATACCGCAGAAAAAAAAAAAAAAACCTACTGTATAAAAAAAATAAATAAAATTCAAAAATTAAAAAAAAAGAATGTATCTCAGTTCTAAAGGAGAGCGGTTATCTGTCTGACCCACACGTTCTAGGAGTGCCTCCCAATGGAAACGGCGTTGGGGGAGGGGGAGTAAGGGTGGAAAACTAGACCCAACTCTCTTTCTGCCGCAGCTTGAGGTGGTCTGGATTTTGTATCTGCTAACAAGGATGACCAATGTCCCAGTTTGCCCAGGACTATTTTGGTTTTAAAACTGAAAGTCTCGTGTCCCCAGAGACTTTCAGTTTTAAAACCAAAATAGTCCTGGGCAAACTGGGACATTGGTCATCCTCAAAAAACACAATTTAGACTCTCTTCACCATTGAAAGTCTTCTAAATCCCAGACGTTTAAAGCTGGCTGCACACTGGAAACATCTGGGGAGTTGTAAAAGCCACTGGTGTTGGTGTCCTGCCCCTAGAGAATCTGATTTCTTTGATCTGGGGTGCAGCGTGGCCTTTGGGATTTCCTAAAGCTCAGGTGATTCTAATGCATTAGGACCCAGTTTGGAAACCCCTGCACTAAATGATTTTGCCAAGTTATTTGACCTTTCTGAGCTTCAGTTTTTCTTTTAGTAAAAACTTGCCCTGCTTTTTCGCATTCTTACTTTTACAGTAATATTCAAGCTTCCACAATTTGGGAGGTGCTGAATCAGTGCATAGGAATCACCTGGGGATCTTGATGAAGTGCAGATTCTGATTCAGGAGGTCTGGCAAGAGGCTCGAGAGTTTGCATTTCTAACCAGCTCCCAGGTGATTGTGACGCTGCTGTCCACGGCTCACGCTTTGCATAGGAGAATATGGAACATCAAAGGGGGAGAAGAATTACTCAAAATAACCTTCTTTCCTTTGAAGATTAGCGGACATTATCAAGGCATTTGTTATTAAGGGAAGCAGGAAGGGATGGATACATGGAAAAGGTGGCTACAGTGGGTAGAAACTCAGGTTTATACATTTGGGTATGTGGTAGGTAGAATAATGCCTCCACCTCTAAGATGTCCGCATACTAATCCCTGGAACCTGTGAGTATGTTATATGGCAAAGGTTGCTGATGGAATTAAGATTGCTAATCAGCTGACTTCAAAATAGGGCGAGTACCCGTGATTATCCAGGTGGATCCAGTATAATCACAAAGGGTCCTTAAAAGTGGGAGAAGCCTGTAGAAGAAGAGTCAGTGCGGAGGAGCTGTGGTGGGAGAGAGGCTGCGCTGGCCACTCCTGGCCATTGCTGGCTTTGAGTGTTGGAAGGAGGCCCTGAGCCAAGGAATGTGGCCAGCCTCTAGATGCTGGAAAAAGGGCAGAGAAACAGATGTTCCCTGAGAGCCTCCAGAAAAGGACTCACCCCTGTGGATGACATGCTGATTTTAGCCCCGTGTGACTTGAGGCCAACTTCTGACCTACAGAACTGTAAGGTGATGAGTTTGTGTTCTTTTAAGTATTTATTGTAATTTGTTTTGGCAGCAGTAAGAAAGCACTACAAGTATGATATTAGTCCACAACTTGGGTAAGAAGCACAGTTATATTCTTGATAAGTCAGTTTCTTACTCTGAGGCCCCTTTCTCCCAACCCTGAACCCCAGCCCTTCATGGGGTTTTGAGCCCCCGTCCACACCCTTGGGTTTGGCCGCAGTTCTGGAGTCCAGAGTTTAGAGATGTGTTGGGAGAAGGAAGCTGGCCAGTCCTTCTTTTCCCCAACGCCCATTGGTAGGTGGGGTCTTGGCAGGACAGCCTGTGGCGGCCCATCTACAAGCAGCAGTTGACCCCACGCTCTCTGTGGGTCCTGGCATCTCCCAGACATGCGGAGGAGGGTGGTGCTCCCTTCTTTCCATCCCCCCTCTGCCCTCCCAGCCCAGGAGGATCTCAGTTTTCTCTCTCCACGCTTCTTCAAGGCACTCTGTATATACCTCTATGAAGTCCCTAAATTCACCCAGAGGTTTGGGCTTTGGAAAACAGTTCAGAAAAAAGACCGAGCAGGTTATCTTTATTTTCTGTGAGACCACAAGGCTCCCCTGGGGCTCTGAGCCCAGCTGGCGTTGCAGCACAGGGGACAGGACAAGGCAAGCGAAAAGGGAACAGAGCCCATCCAGGAAGAAAAGAACATGAGTTCATTTGTCAAAATATTAACCATCTACTTGTGTGTGAGAAGAAAACAGAATGAGGTTTATTTTATGGTTCCCCTCCCCACTCCCCAACAAAGAAGAAAGATCCTCGCTGCTATAAACATGTTATATCTGCCCGGCACGTACAGAGGTAGAAAAGTATGGAGGCTTTTTGAGGATGTTAGAGGCAAGCTGAGAGGAAGTGAAGAAACCCAAGGGGCGGGAGGTCAGCTTAGAGGTAAAGTAGCAAGCGCCAGAAAGTCCTGAGCATAATTTCAGGATCCGAAGTTCCGGAAACTAGACTCTTTCTAAGCTCTCGGGGGTGACGTGAGTGGCCACTGCAGGCAGTCCCCTCATCCCCAGCACGCATGCCTAGTGGACCTGAGCTCTGCATGCCCGTGGGTGCCTCACACCTGCCCCACGGGAAAGCCCTGGGGGCTCAGGGTTAAAAACCTTCCCCCTTGCACTGCAGCCAGGCTGGCGCCGGAGTCTTTTCTGAACTTTACAACTTAGAGTTCTTTACGGTTTCCGCAGCAAAAAAAGGTAGCCTCTATGTAAGTTGTCAGCATTTTCTGTACAGATTTAAGTTATTACAGTGCCTTTGTAGGTGACAACCTAGTAGATTATAGTAAAATCCGGTTTTATCAGGAGACTGAGACTTGGGACTGCCTAAAAAGTCCCTGGAGAAGGGTAGATGGAAAAAATGGTCATGTTGGTTAATCTGGGAGTGTAATTGAGAGTGGTTTGGGTTTTATGTTCATCTGTATTTTCTCGGAGAACGTTTGGTTTGTACAACTTATTAAAGGTAAGCAGAAGCATTGTGGAGGGGACGGTGCTGAGAAGCAGGCGGAGGGCTCATCCTCAGCTGTGCGCGGTGACCTGCTCAGCCTTCCTGCTGCAAGGCCAGGACCTCTGTGTGGGCAGGCGCGCTGGGGCTGTGGGCTCCCGCATTACTGCTTGGGAGAGTATGGCCCTCCTGCATCCCACTGTCTATGCACCGCCTAACGAACAAGTCAGTGGTGTCTTCAGACCCTCCGTTGTGGTCCTGACCTTGAGCTTGCCCCGTCTGGAAGTCACCAGCTTCCTGTTGATATAAATTGCAAACAGACCTGAATGCAAAGTCGAATGTGTGTTAATCAATTGGCACGTGTCCCTTTGTACCAATACGGGGACAAAAGAAAAAAAAGAGCTCCCTCTTCCTTTGAGCTTGGGATTTGAATTTGACTAAGCAAGGAAAAGGTTAGGGGTAGCTCTGGAGAGTGGCGGCCCTTGGGCGAGGGGACCTCTGCGATGGGAAAGCACAGTTCACAGCAGGTGAGGTAGACAGGAATATGGGTGTTGCTCCTGCCTTGAGCTCCTCCCCCACTGCCCACAGCCCCCAGAGGAGTGGAGAAGAGGATGCCAGACAGAGAAAGGGGCCTTGTGGGTAACCACACTCTGGAAAGGACTGTGATGGTAGGTGATGAAAAGCCTAGAGGGGGTTTTCTAGGGGCCTTTCCCCCTGGCCACATCCTTAAAGAGCCTCAGGCCCTGCTGCTTATGTGGCTGCCGCATCTCCCCCTCCCTCCCAAGAGGCAGCTCCCCGCTTTGCTGTGTGCCCCTATGGAAAGGTGTGAATAAAGCCTGTGTCACAAGGCTGGGTGTGACCTGGGCAGGGTGGGGTGGGACCTACCACCACTACGACTCTGAGTGAGCTGGTACATTTCTGTAAATCTTTTTTTATATACATCTTTATTGGAGTATAATTGCTTTACAATGGTGTGTTAGTTTCTGCTTTATAACAAAGTGAATCAGTTATACATATACCTATGTTCCCATATCTCTTCCCTCTTACGTCTCCCTCCCTCCCACCCTCCCTATCCCACCTAGACTGGCACAAAAACAGAAACACAGACCAATGGAACAGGATAGAAAGCCCAGAGATAGACCCACGCACCTATGGTCACCTTATCTTTGACAAAGGAGGCAGGAATGTACAGTGGAGAAAGGGCAGCCTCTTCAATAAGTGGTGCTGGGAAAACTGGACAGCTACATTTCTGTAAATCTTGAATCCCCAGGGCAGACCTACCCTCCTAAGGAGAGTGCGGTGGACTGCAGGGGTGACGGTTGGGGAAAAACTATTTCCTTAAATCTGGAACTCCCAGGGGGACACCTGCCAACCTCACTGGGCGGGGACTAGAATTGCCCTCAGATATTGTGAATACTAATCACAGTTACAATAAGTCTAATGATACCGACAGTTGACGTGCATGAGCCAGCTTGCCCCTGAAGATTGTTGAGTTCTGTGGCTGGGCAGGTGGGGCTTCTTCCCTTGTTCCTCAGGTGATGATAATCAGAGCCTGTGCTGGAAAGTTCTCATTTTCCAACCCTTTGCCAGGGGTGCTGAACACTCCCCTCTGCTGTGGTCAGTCAGGGACTCCAGGCCAAATAGAGATCAAACCTTTTCTTTTCTGCACAAGAGAAGGTGCTATAGATAAATCCCCAGGTAAAGAGAAGAAGGCAAGTGAAATGCAGGTTGGGGAGGAGAGAGCCGAGCTGCTGTCACCTTGCCTTCCGCCAGGCCCCATGCCACCCAGGTCACTGTTTGTTTCTTCACCCAGCCTGCTATTAGCAGTTGGCCGGAAAGCTCTGAACTTAACTGATGTACATAAAGCAAGCTGTTCATTTAATCTGCGCATTTAATTCAGCGGCTCTGTGCTGCTCCAGGCTGGCTCCTCGCCATATAAGGCATTCACAGGAGCCTTCTGCAGCCCCCCTGCCTCTGTCTTGAAAAGCAGCCACAGATGGCTTTGCGCTCGATGCATATGCTGCAGGCCGAAAATCTCGTGGCACCGCCACCACCTTGCCTGCCAGGTAGGTCCTGTGTGGTCCACTTCTGTTTCTCCTGCAAATGAGAACATGCTGAATTCTAGCATTTCGGTCTTTTTGAGGTGAATGAATGGAAAGAAAATCAGTTTTAATTTTGCTTGTCGATCAGATTATATCAGGAACAAATGCATGCATTTGTATATAATTGCCTGGTTGTGAAAATGTTGCTGGACTTGGCTTTAGTGTCTTAAGACAGGTTTGATAAAAGCTTCAAGCATCCTTTCAGTAAAATGTGCATTCCAAACGCATGAATAAGGTTCCTAGGGATGAACAGTGTGTGGTAGGCAAAGGAGGGACGTTTTCTCCTGTAGAATGTTCTCTTCTAAATACTATGAAAATATGTGTATAATTAGAATTGTATTGAAAGGTGCCAAGAGATTAAATAGATGGTTGCATTTTGGTATTATCCCAAATAAGCAATATTTGCTACAGAAATCTCACATTTGGGATAATGACATGTAAATGTGTCCTAGTCCCATTTCCCTAAGTGGTTTCCATGGTTTAATGACTGTCAAATTTGTGAAATATCTGCAAAACCAGATGATGCCACCGGTGTGAGGGGGAGTTAGGAGATTAAAAAAAAAAAAGAAAGAAATAGAGGCTAGCTTTAGTGACCTTTGCTAAGGAAGAGGGTGCAGGCACGGAGGGGTGGCGTGGCGTATGTAAGCGTGCGACCTGGGGAAACAAATAGTAAGGGAAAGGCATGAGAGAAAATATGCATTATAATTATAAAACTGGGGTGGAAGGAAAATGAAATTTAGCGATAAGCCGGGCCTTGGTATGGATGGGCGGGGGAAATAAGGAGCCACTGGCTTACTTGGTCAGGCCTTATCACCAATGTCTGCTTTGAGCACCAGCTGCCTCATTTAGGGTCTGTTCTCACAGCATTAACCAAGGTGAACCTGTTACAAAACCCTGACAGTGAATGACAAGATCTTGAGATACGGTGTGTAGACAGGATGGCTGCAGACCTCAAACCAGATGCGCTTACAACTATGACCTGCAGAGCAACAGAAATCTGCTCCTGTCATTATGCAAATGAACTATGTACCTTCTTTCAGCTGTTACCAATCTATCGAACAGCTATAAAGTAGCTGGCCCTTTGTTGATGGTCTCTCTTGAATTCTCTTGTTACCTACGGTCTTCTGAAAGTTAGTACTTACAAATAAGAAAAACTAAGTCTCAAGGAAGTGAAGTGTCTCAGTCAGGGTCAGCAGGCTAACAAGTGGAGAAGGCCGAATTTGCAGTCGGATCTTCCAACCTGGGAAAGTTCACGTTCTTCTTTTATGCAGCCTCTCGATTTAATTTCCAATTGTTACAGGAAAAATAGCAAGCAGAAAAAGGGACATACAAATAAAACCATTTTCCTGGGAAGGTTGGAACTACACCTTAAGTCAATAATTAAATCTACAAGTGTTTTTATTTGTCGCCTGAATTTTCCAGTGGTTCAAATGTGTTGAAATCAGCCAGACACACCGGGGCATTGTTTCCCAATGTTGGTTATACATTGTACTAACCTGGAGAGCTTTATAAATCCTGATGCCTGGTTTCCACTCCTAGAGATTCTGATTTAATTGGTCTGAGATGCAGCCAAGGTATCATGGGTTTTAAAAGCTCTCCAGTGATTCTAATGCAAAGTCAAATAGCTCTTTCCCTCTTAGACTTCTCTTGAAGTCTAGAACCATTCATGCCACTAATTCTTAGCTATCTTTGCTTTAGTATCCCACAGGCATCTCAAACTCACCATGTCCAAACCAGAATTGTCCTTCCACTTAAACCTGACTATCCTCTTCCTACATCTTTTTTTTTAACACTAGTTATAGTATTGAGTAGAATAGGCCTCCTATTCTAAGGGACTCCTATCTTTAGGTAAACATAATCCTGAGATTAAAATAGACATGCCAGACCACCAGCTGGCTGCTGTATAAATTTATAGAGCTTCTGTGGAATTTAAAAGTCTAGCGAATTCAGGCACTGACTACTGGGAATGTTGTGATAGTTCCCTCCTGGATGCCAAGGAAGAATAAAGCTCAGATGTTTTACATCAAAGTTAACTGAAATGAACATGTGGGTCTTATTGTCCATAAGAAAATCACCTTTCAAATTTCAGGTGGCCAAGGGGATTTGGTTGGCTAGGTTTTTACCATGGACTCACCTGGAATCAAGGGAGACTTGGTCCACTCAAACCACGTGGTACTCACAGTGGAAGAGGGGTGAATCCCCAGGGAAAAACGTGGGTCCTGTTAAAAGAAGAGTCAGAAGTTGGGCTGGACATAGAAATCCCCGATGCAACTCTGCAGGTGCAAAGGGAAAGACATCTCATCCATCTGGAGAGACAGGAAGTTGAAAGGGACGGTCCAATTGGGATGAGTCTGGGAAGATGGGCAGGTAGGAGAAGATATAAAAGAAATTTTAAGTATCGCCAATGATTATACTGTTGCTGAAACAATTCATGTTCCCCAATATTCCCCTGCACTATTGTGAATCTAAAAAGCCACTTAATCATCTGCTCAAATCAAATGTTTAGGTTCCTTGAAGGTTCTATGTACAAGGAAAGAGAACATATCATTCATGTACTCAGAAGTTACGATGCAGTCTTTTAAAGTGAGAGCCTCCTAAGTTTGAGGTTTTTTTCTTTACGTGAGACAGATACTTTCATGAAACTATAAATGGTGAGAACTCACTAGGCTTAAACTCTTTTATAGAAAACGAGTGAGCTACTTTTACTAGATAATAAACTTCTCCGGCACAGAGACCATCCCTGTCGTATGAGTTCCTTTGTATCTTTAACTACAAAATCAGAATGAAATATTCACTACATTCTGCTTACCAAAGAGCTAGACCTATCTTGCTATAATCTAATGAAAAGATTGGCAGTGATACTTAGAAAAAGTTTCCCCTGACATCATACTGCTTCTTTCTGCCACTGGCCTTCCATGTAACTTTAGGCAAGCCGTTCAAATGACTTACGTCTAAAACGGTGACGATATCGGCTGATAGTAACAATGACTGATTATCAGACTGTTTTAAATATCGGACGGAATAAGTAAATGAAATAGCTTTGTAAATAGCAAGCACTATACAACTGTGAGATGACGGTGGTGTACATTTTTGGTTTTGGCACGAAGGGATGTGGAGGGGAGCAGCAACATACCTAGTATAGTTGACACCAGAGCAGACCCATTACGCCATTATCGGGTCCGCGATCGATCCCATTATCTTGAGCCCTCAGGAGGCCTGCTGGTACCACACCAAAAGAGACTGCTTTCAGAATTCAGTTATGGGAAAGTTTTCTCTTGTGTTTCCCACTACAAATATTTCTATTGTGAGAATTACAGACTTCATCTTTGTAATTTTTTGCTTGGGCAGACAGAATTCAGAATAACTATACCCACATGCCCCAACCCCCTACTACCACCCCTGGTCTCTCTGGCCTCCCCCTGACCTCTCTTCTTCTCTGCAACACTCTCTCCCCTCTTTCTTTCTCTCTCACATATACACACACATATAACACTATAGCGTACATTAGTTATTCCCAAATATGAGGAGCTTTTAAAAGTCCAGTTTCTGGGCCTCACCTCTGAAGAGGCTGAATCAGTATGTCTCGGATGGGCTCCGCTCTACAGACTTTAAAAGCATCTCATGTGTTTTTGATGGTCACTCGAGTGAGGGAATCATTTACTAGAGACTGGATTTGTATTTTTCTAATTCTATGCTCATAAAATTCTATAATTCACTATGGTCCTGGTTTTACATTTCTATTTTGCCATTTTATTGTCTGTATCCTTATTTCATCTTGGAGATCACCTCAATATACAGTTGGAATTTAATTCTTAAAAGGTGGAAGAAATCTTTGCTTTTTCCCCTTTACGAAACCATGAATTCTTACAATTGTGCATGCAGAATGCAAAGTTGCAGGTTTGAAGGGTCATAAATCAGCTGCAAGTTTCTCAGCAGGATATATATTAAAATGCATGACCCTCTGTTCTTAGAGCAGATCACTAAAGGACTTTCCATACCATCAAATGCAGTGAAAAAGCACCGTGCTTTTCATACCCCCATATGTAGTATATTACTCAAGTCTCCCTCAGAAATGTATAAAACTGTTTTCTCTACTTAATACCGTTTTTTTGGTCCTTCAGACAAAATTTACAATTGCAAAAGAAAGAGAAAAAAAACAAGCAAAAATACAACAAAACAGAAGCTTCTGAGAAGCATGGTAACTTATTACTTGGTTTTTCTACCTGCAGGATTATATGAAACAGGAAAAAGCAATATTAGAAGCAATAACTTCTAATGGTTTCTCAGCTCATAAGCATGAACCAACTTGTAGTCCAGGTTGCATCATTGGTTATGCTTTTAAAAATTATTTTGTCTATGTCTTTGCTAGATATTGAATGCCAGTCATTGTGACTATTAACTGATCAATTCAGTTTTTTCATAGGTGAATCATCAGTTTTAATTAGTTGCTATAAACAAGCATTGACTGAGTATTAAAGTATTCCAGACAGACAGAACTAAATAATGTGTTAATTTTTATAATACCCCTATGAAAGAGATATCCTTCCCAGATGAGGGAAGTGAGGCTTAGAGAAGTTTAGTTAAATTTCTCAAATTATTCAGCTAGTAAATTACAGAGCTGAAATTAAAATCCAGATCTGCAAGCTCAGAAACCTAGATCTGTAGCCAGAATGCTGTTGGTTTTTGTACTTTGATGTACATAATAATCTCCTCTGAGAACTTGTTTGAAATGCCGGTTTCTCCCCCGAGATTCCCCTTCAGTAGGCCTGAGAGAGCCCAGAAGTCTGCATGTGAACAAGCTATCAGGCGATCCTGACCACGCTCAGGAAAGGCTTGCACTGTGGCTGCCCTGCTCGGGAAGACGTGTCTGAGTTAGGGAGATGAAGGAACTCCCCAACCCTGTGCTATGTTCATCCCTTGGGTTTTGTCTCTTCAGAGCTCAGGCCACAGGAAGCCACACCCCAACCTACCCACCCCGGTCTGCTGGGTATTTGTCAACCAGAAATTTTAACGATCATATTTTTAAAAGGGAATCCTGAAAATGTGTGTTCAACATTCTTTAAGGTAAAAGGCCACAAGAGCCTTGTGAAAATGATTGAGAAAATGAAAGCTAAAAGACTCAGAGGTGAGAAGATGGGTGCAGCCTTTTCTAGCTCGTTAGGTCTCCATTCCCTGATAATGGGGGTTGCCATCAAAGAACAGCACACTCAGCAGGAACTGAGGCAGCCTTAGGACCAAAAGAAAAACTCCACAGCAGTGAGAGAAAGAAAGAAGGTAGGATAGAAATGTTGGCGTAAGATGTAAAAGAGCAGGGAAAAAGCAGGAAGAGGAAAAGTGGAAAACTATGGAAATGTGAGGCTCTTACAACCAGAGCAAACCATGGTTAAGCTTAACAGTGCATCAGCCCACTCCAAGTGTTCAACTGCCTTCCTTTTAAAATTCCTGGACACCCGCAAATAACTAGCTCCACTAAACTTACCCTCCTCGGATTTGTATCTCCACCAGTCAGGTTCACTTATGTAATGGGTTTGCCTAGCAGATGGCCTTTTCTGTGAATCTGAAGTAACATGGTTGCAAGGAGAAAAATAACAGTCCAACAAGGTCCAGGAACTCCAAAGCCTTCCCTATTAGTTCTTAGTGTTTGCTCCAAGGGGCATAAATAAGGCAACTCCTCACCTATGTCATTAAAAACTTTTTGGGCCATATTGGAAGAAGGTGCTTGGCAGGTTTTAGAAGCATTGCGTGTAGTATTGGAGAAATGGTAACTCACGCTTGGCTCCAACACCTAGTAGTTGTATGATGCTTGGCATGTCAAGTAATTTCACCGGGTGTCAGCTTACCGAGCTAAAACATGTTGGTCATAGTGCAACTATACCGGGTGGTTGAGAGGGATAAGTGAATAATCATTTAGACAGGCCCTGGCAGGTAACAGTTGTAGCAGGGTCCTGCCAGGAAAAAGAACCCATCCATGATGGTTCAAAGATAACTTCCTTGAAGAGGTGATTTACAAGGGTGTTAGCAGGGATAAGAAAATGAGGTGGTAGGTACCTGGAGACTGTTACAGCAGGAATCCGTTACTACCCTTAGAGCGGAAGGCACAGAAGATGGAGTGTTAGCTATTCTGCAGTGAGAGCAGGAGCTGTGAAGAAGTCTGTAAAACCTACAGTGTGGAGCGACCAGCTACTGCCAGAGAATCAGGGAAGGAGTGGCCTCTTTCTCCTCCTGCCATCTGTGCTCCTACTAGAGCCTCCCATTGCCAGACCCAATTGGAAGCCACATGGGAAGGATGCCCAGATGACATAGTTCATGGGGTCAGCTTCCCTCAGCACAGAGCAAGGGAGAGATAAGCATAGGATCGATGGGGAAGGAGAAAGGGGGCCAGGAGTTTTTTCAATGAATTCATTTCCATGTCTCAACCTTAACGTACTACATAGACACCCACAGCTTCGTATTTCCAAACAAAACTGCATGAATAGCGTTGAGGGAAGCAGTTCTTATTTCACCAGTAATCCTATTAATGATGTGCCAAGTCCAGCAATGAATCCAAGATAAACATTGCTCTTCCTTTTCTCAAAACCTCAGGACCACTTGGTTATATACTTGGAAAGACACTAACTCTTGGACCCAAATCCTGTCTCTAAGATACATAAATATCCTTTCTCTCCCTGAGAAAGCTAGTGTGCTTCCCTAAAGAACTTACTTACTGCTAATGAGTATTTGGCACCAGGGGCATCAGACTCTCTAGAAGACCGAATTAAAAAAGCAAGCAACTCATATACTGCTGCAGCTTACACTTCCTTACAGTTCTTCCCCAAGACTGATTCTTTAAATAGTGGCAAACTTCTCGACAAGCTACAGCTGTCTCCACTTGAAAGTATGCATCTTCCCCGCTCCCTCCATAGAGGTAGGGGATAGTTAGCTTGCTGGAGTTGCTGGACCTGTTGGCCTCTAGCAGCAATCAGAGAAGGAGGTATCCATGCAGTGCTGAAGACGGAAGCAGAGGTGTGACTGGGACACGAGCAGCTGTCAATCATTTGGCCAGTCTGTAGGTACCATGCAGATCTACAAGAGGAAAGCCTTTTAACCACAGGCCTAGAGGACTTTTGGAAATTCTTGGTCAGGTAGCCCCATCACAATTTCTCCCATGGACAAGATAAGATCTGGTGACCAGTTTGTACTCTACTATGACATTAACTTGACATTTTAGCTTCTGCACTTAGAATAAAATTATCATAAAAGCTACCACTTGTCAAATGCCCAGTATGCTCCAGATATGTACCAAGAGTTTGATACTTTTGTTCTAATCATCACAACTCTTAAGTATTAGATTGTGACACATTAAATTTAAAATAGTCCCTATGGGGAGTTCTCTGGCGGTCCAGTGAGGATGACTTGGCACTTTCACTGCTGGGGGCCCAAGTTCGATCCCTTGTTGGGGAACTAAGATCCCACAAGCCGCGTGGCATGGCCAAAATAAATAAATAAAATCCCTAATGGTACTCAAAAGGGTGGCAGGGGTGGAATCTCTTTATAGAAGAATGTCAGTTAATACAAGGAAAAAGAAAAACAGAATTGGAAAATCAGAATTTTTCAACCATGAATGTAGTAACTGATTTAAGCAAGTCATCAACGGATGCTAAAATGTTAAGCCGATAAAATTGTGCATAGTCTCAAAGCATCATGCCCCAGGTTAGTTATTAATTACAAAGAGATAAAAAAATACCTTTACAATAGAAAAACTTGGCGATACGTTAAGCATGTGAGCAAAGTTAACATCACCAGTAATGGGACAAACTGATATTATGTGCCTTGTGTTAGTTTGTAATGGGAAGTGTTCTCATTGAAGTGTTTAACCTGAATCTAGTCATGAGGAAACAGACAAATTCAGATTTAGGGACATTCTTCACCTGGCCACAAATGGTCTGAATTCTTCAAAGCTGTCAGTGTCATGAAAAAAAAAAGAAAGAAGGTGATCTAAACTAAGACTACAGAGATGACAGCTGAAAATATAATGTATGATCTTTTAGGATCCTGGATGGGTAAAAATCAGGTACAAAGTTATGTACTGGAATAATCGGGGAAAGTTGGATGTGGTCTACATATTAGATGGTAATGATGTTGTTAGGTCAGATTTCTTGGTTGACTTGATGGAGCCGTGGTTAGGGAGGAAACTGTCTTTTAGTCTTAGAAATCTGTGAAGTGTTTGTGTCATCAAGTTTGTAATTTACTTTTAAAGAGTTCAGCAACAACTTAAGTGTTATGTGGAGAGAAAGCAAATGTGGCAAAATGTCAACAATTCAGGAACTTTTGTGAAAGCTGGGTGTATGACAACTGTAGGCTTGAACTTTTAAAAAAATAGCGTTGGGAGAACACACAGTATTATTGATACCACTTTTTCAAAAATGGAAACTAAGGTTGAGATCCCCCTGCGAGTACACATGCTAGAGCTAATATTCAAACCTAGGTCTTTCTGACTTTACAAACTTTTCAGTACATTTTGGCCCTGGTATAGTCCGTGTGACCACAATCTGTATGAGATGGTCTTGAAAAAGAATGTCACTTATTTCCCTCAGTTCCTCATGACCCGGACAGTTAAGGATTTCCCCTGAGAGCTGAGGACCTGGGCTTGGTGTGCAAGTGTGCTGCTGGCCTCCTCCCCCAACCCCTTGTGAAAGAGGCAGGCATTTCCTTCTCCTACGAATATTACAAACAGTCGTTTTTAATTCGCTCAATGTCAGTTATTAAGGCCCAAAATGCAAACTCTTGTGGAATGCTGGGATCTAAATTAACTCTGACTTTTCATCATCTCAGAACACAAAACCTAGCAGACAGCAGAAGGCAACTTTGAAGACAGCTCTAATAGAGCTCAACATAATACACAGTTCTTGCGGACTCATTTTACACTGATGACATCTGAACAAAGGAAGGGCTCAAGAAAGGGCTCAAATCCATTGGCCCCCTTTCTTCAAAGAATTTATCAGCCATGTATGAAATCTATGATCTATCTGGTGTATATGAGGTGATTAATCATGCAATAATGTATTCAATTGAATTTGAAAACATCCATCTCAGGTAATATCTGCTCCACGTTCATGTATTTAAATCAATCGGCTCAGGCTTTGTAGTGAATGGCATTAGAAGTTTAAATTTTCTTTTAATACCTTATGTTGTTCCATAATAACATATTCTTATGGCATGTGAATAAATCCTCATTAAATGTCTTCAATTAATATAACCAGGTAAAAAGGAAACTCATTCTTTGGTGGTATGTAGGCAGTAGCCCCACTTCTCCCTTATATGGGTGCCCTCCAGTTTTACCCTACATCTAGTTTTTGGATTCTGTGAATTGCTGACAGGAGCCAGATCTTTTTTTGGAAAAGTGTTTTGTGCAGACAGGAGGGAAAAGCTCACAGTAGGTTAGTGGTGCTATTAGCAATTTTGTTCTGTGAGAGCAGGAAAATATAATCCAGGGGTTTGAAGCTACTCTGTATAGGCTGCTACTTCTCTCCCACTAGGAGACGCTTATTTTCTCCACCCCTAAAAATGAGTATTTTTTAATGTTTAAGTAAATCCCTGAAGTGTCTTTGTGTAATGAAAGAGCTGTGCTTCAGTGCCTCCTGTGGAGAATACATCAGTACAGCCATGTGCTGTGTCTCACCTGCCACACGTGGAGGGGAAGGGCAGGGGAAATCACATTTTGTGGGGAACCTTCCACATTTTTTGAATGGAATTCTTTAGTAAGTTTGAGGAAAAGAAAAAAAATTAGAGAATGTAGGAGACTGGATCCTTAAATACTGGCTTAGCTCTGAGAGACCTTTGATGTGGCCTTTCATCCTCTTGTGTAACTAAATGCCACTAAATAATTTTTCAGGCCCTGTCTAGTCATTCCTAGTGAAAATATGGCTTTACCACATGAATTCAGTCACTTCCTTCCCACCTGGAATGATTGCCATTTTTCTTACAGTCAGTGTATTTAGCAGCCTAACTACATTTGCCCTGGGTACATTCCTGAGCGTCCAGGTAGACAGGGGAATATCAACAGGGCTGCAAAAGCCCCTGCAGAGGCTTGAGACTATGGCATCTCCTTGAGGAATATGCCTGTATGTCTCTTGGCCACAGAACTCGCTACTCTCACGCTGGAGTACTATCTCTCTCTCTGGCTCTAAAGGGTTTCTAGCAAAGAAATATACAAGCCCATGTTTGAAATAAGAAGCAGCAAGGGTAAGACCAAACGTCTCAATTAGAGTTCCAAGGATCAGTCCTACAGACCTGGGCAAGGCCAAGATTGCATGCAACAGTGAACCAGTGGGGTAAGGAATTAGAGCAACATGCAGAATTCCATCATGGTGTAATCTAGGAAACTGGTGGTGATGCATGAGAGAGGAGCCTATGCGATTCCAGTCTGACATGAGAACCAATGGGAACCAGCAACATGTGAGTGTCTGGGGAAGTTCAGAGGCTAGGTTAAAATCCAGCCAATTACTGAAGATTGAATTCCTCCAAGGATTTTGGAATTCGAAACTCCTGACATTCTTTCTCATTGTGCTACAGCACGGCATCGTCTCATACTCACGGTAGAGATAATTATGAAAGTTAAGAAATTTGAAATTAATATCTCAATCCCAGAAAGGGGATCTTTTCTGGTCAGAGGTCAACCCTCTGGAGATGTAATGAGACCAGCAGATCCTGGGACTTCCATTGCTTTGCACAAAGCTGACCCTTTAAATGGTGCAATGTGACAACTTGTCATAATATCCAAACTACTTCAGGGGAGTCTGCAAAACGTAGCTAGGGATATAGAAAATCTGCTCCTTATGTAAATGTGAAAAATTTCATGGCCTTTGAGCTCTTAGCTTTCTAGCTATCACACCCTTAGTGATTATTACTGGAGTCACGCAACAGTAAAGAAACTGTGGAGCTGCATTCTTTTCTATTCTCCATAAAACCACGCATTAATATGGGATGTTTGAAATTTTACCTTTTGAGTGAAGCATTAGACAAGTTTTTCTCTATGAATCATTAGAAGTATATAACTAAGAGAAATATAAATTTGGAAGATTTTTAAACCTGAGGTATGAAAAACCTGTTTTGAACATTTTAAAAAATTGCATTTAGTTACAGTAAATCAATCTGACTTTTTGAGTGTATGTCTTCTTGTAAGAGAAATGCAAATAAAAACAATGAGAGATCTCCTCAGACTTGTTAGAAAGTTATCAGAAAGGTGAAAGATAACAAGTGTTGGCAAAGGATATGGAGAAAAGGGAGACCTCATAGACTGTTGGTGGGAATGAAAGTTGGTACAGCCATTATGAAAAACATTATGGAGGTTCTACAAAAAACTAAAAATAGAACTACTTTATGATCCAGCTGTCTCTCTCCTGGTAATATATGCAAAGGAAATGAAACCACTATCTCAAGGAGATACCTACACTCCCATGTTCATTATACCATTATTCACAATAGCCAAGATATGGAATAGTCAAGATATGGAATAGTCAAGATATGGAAACATCCATTGATGGATGAATGGATAAAGAAAATGTGATATATCTGTGTAGCTCATGCACATATACCATGGAATATTATTCATAAAAGAAGGAAATCCTGCCATTTGTGACAACATAGATGAAGTTGGAGGACATTATGCTAAGTGGAATAAGCCAGATACAGAAAAACAAATCCTGTATGATCTCACCTACATGTAGAATCTAAATAGTCAAACTGATAGAACAGAATAGACTGGTGGTTGCTGGGGAGAGGGGGACATGTTGGTCAAGGGATACAAAGTTTCAGTTACACAACATGAGTAAGTTCTAGAGATCTAATGTAGAGCAATGTGACTATAGTAAACGATATTGTATACTAGAAATTTGCTAAGAGGGTTGATCTTAAGTATTCTCACCAAAAAACAAGAAAAAATGAAAATAGTAACTATGTGAGGTGATGGATATATTAATTAGCTTGATTAATTAGCTTTGATACATATATAAAATCACCAAGTTGTACACCTTGAATATATACAATTTTTAATTGTCACTTCAATGAAGCTGGAAAAAATATTCAGAATTAGCCTCTTTTTTCTCATTTGTAATGGAACCCATTTTCCTTACTAGTGGACTAGCACACTTTAATTTCAGGTAAAGGGATAACAAATAAGCACTCTGCCAGGCATCTTTGGTGTTTGTACTTATGAGAAAATGCATTTATAGTGCAATGGTTGTATGTGCACACACCCAAATGACAGGGGAATGATGCAGAAACCTCATAGAGAGCGTTTACAGGAAGAAATGTCAGCTCACATGTAATGGCCCTGGCTGCTGACACTGGCAAGGTTATAACTAGACTGGTAAATTTTAGAAATTACAACTTTTCTTATAACTAAGCAATCAATGACTTGATTATATCCGCTGCCAAAAACAGGTCCTGAAAAGTTTTCCAGCTTTCTGTGATGGACTAAGAATCTATACAAAGGAATTGATTGTTCCAGATGAAAGGGATATGGCAGTAGGTGGGTGTACATAAGGGTATGGGCTGAATTTATACAAGTTTAGACAAAGAATTGGGTATTAGAATTGGGTATGATAAAGGCTAAGCCGCTGTCACAAAAAGTCCCTAAAATACAAGGCTAAATGTTACAAGACACTGCTTTCTGTTTCATTTAAGAAACACAGCTGGACTAAGCTTGAAGGACATCCATGTTCCACAAGGTCCTTCAGGGACACGGGCTTCTTCCAACTTGCTGCCACAGCCTTCCTGCAGCATGAATGTCATCTGCATGATGGAAGCTGGGTCATCACTTCACCCAGATTCCTATGAATGGGACATGTGAGATGGCCCAGGGCAAGTGTTTGTCTTTTGAGGGAACAAGGCAAAACTGCACCCATCCATTCTGATCTCATTGCAGTAACCAGAACTCAGTCATTGTATTAGGATTCTCCAGAGAAACAGAACCAATAAGAAATGTATATATTATATGTATTATCTAGATAGATAGATAGATAGAGGTAGCCACATTAAAAGGAATCAGCTCATGCAATTATGGAGACGAAGTCCCATGATGTGCTACCTGCAAGCTGGAGACTCAGGAAGGCCAGTGGTGTAGGTTAGAAGCCTGATAGCCATAGACCGGATGGTGTAGAGTTCAGCTTGGGTCTGAAGGCCAAGAACCAGGAGTGCGGACAGCAAGAGAAGATCGATGTCCTAGCTCAGCAGTCAGGCGGACAACAAATCCAACCTTCCTCTGTCCTTTTGTTCAGGCCCTCAACACATTGGATGATGCCCACCAACATCAGGAAGGGCCCTCAGTCCCCCAATTCAAATGCAAATCTCTCCTGGAAGCACCCAGAAATAATGTCTAACAGCTATCTGGGCATCCTTTGGCCCAGTCAAGTTGCCACATAAAATTAACCATCACAGATGTATAGCAAGAGCTAGCTGTAAGGATGTCTCTAGCTGGTGGCCCTGTCCCAAGAAGGAAACTGATTTGGAAGTGACAAATAGCAATTTACTGCCTGGCTAGCACTTCTCACTGTTAAGGTTGTTATTCTCCATAACCAAGCCCTGTTTCTAAGAGGATCATGTTAATACATAATTGAGCTGTCTGAGGAATAATTCAGATTTTTGTCAATTTAATAAAGTGCTGGGACAGTAAAGTCTTATCACCACGTTAAAGTGTTAACTCTTTCATATACAGTTTTCTGGTATTAAGTGCCTGCTCAGAGCAGACCAGTCACCAAGTGGCACCTTTGTTTTCTCCCTCCTGTTAGTATTATTTCCAGTTGGGCTTCTGATACCAGAAGAACTATGCAGGCAAGCTCCATTTCTGGCAAAAGTTGTAAATGAAAAAAGGCAAGTTCACTGCATTACGTTTCTCTGAGATCATGCATGCCTTTTTTTTTTTTTTTTTTTTTTTTTTGCGGTACGCAGGCCTCTCACTGTTGTGGCCTCTCCCGCTGTGGAGCACAGGCTCCGGACGCGCAGGCTCAGCGGCCATGGCTCACGGGCCCAGCTGCTCCGTGGCTTGTGGGATCTTCCCGGACCGGGGCACGAACCCGTGTCCTCTGCATCGGCAGGCGGACTCTCAACCACAGCGCCACCAGGGAAGCCCATGCATGCCTTTTTATTTCAGAGACTGTCACAAGTCAAAGGTGGCTTCTGGTATCCAGTGTATTGCCACAGAGGTGCACAAGACTTACCAGATAAACCTCTGCTGTTCAATATCAGAAGCAAATTTATTGTCTTCCAAAACCAGCTTTATGTATGTGAAAAGAAGGACAGATTTTGATCATCTATGTCAGCCCATTTTCTCCTGAGCAACTGGCCTTCTGCAAATGATCCAGAACTATCTGCTGCACAGTCTCAGCTGGGGTGATTTATCGTGCAGATTGAAAGGCATAAATCCTCCGTAGAAGACAGTTAGGAGACCAGGAAGATAAAGGCGTTCAGAACAATAAGCTTTAAAGGAATTCAGCTGGTTCTCTGGGCTTTGTGAAAATAGGAAATTGTTACAAACTGTCGGGATCTTTCGTTAGTTGTTCTTTCTCTAAATCCAGTTATCTGACAGGAAATTTCTTCAACAGAAATTACTGGTGACATATCTTAACCAACATTTTTTCCCTTTCCTTTTTTGGAAGGCTGGTAAAAAGCAGTTGACCTACCATTTTTCTTGTCTTCTCTGCATTCAAGTACCAAGAGCCCCATGGTTTTTAATTGGGGTTTTCAATCAATTTTTCCTCGCTTGTGTGCTTTTCCACTCCTGTTACTCTCACAGAGCCCTCAGGACTTGCTTTTGTTCCATCCAGGTTTCTCCCTCCCCAGGCAAACTCTCAACCAGAGAAGGGGAATGAGCAAGGGGCTCAGGGCTGCACATGAATCATGTAGCTTCACAGTTGCTTTCTTCTTCCCAAAGAGGTATCTGTCTTATTTAGCACCATTGCTAGCACATCTTTACCACTTTATTTGCAATAAAGACAAATTTAGGAAAGAATATTACTCTAAAGCTAGTTTGGCTGAATGCCACAGGAGGAAAAAAAATAAAATCACTGTACACAGTGGGGTGTGTGTCTGTAGGCGTGTTGCATATTCCAGAAGTATATACATGTTTCTGCAGAGAAGTGTTCACACACGAGCACTCAAACTAACATCCCCTTCTTGCAGAAGGTACTAATAACACCTACAGTATGTAAGCTATGACTTCTCTACTAAAAGATTTGCAATTAAGATAGATTTTTCACATTTTGGTGCTCATAAAGGCCAAAGATAGTGGTTTTGTTTCCCTATTTTTATTCGCAACATCTATTGACCTGCACTTGATGTTTTATATGATTTTTATATGCTGGAGATTGCAATAATGAAAGTCAGAAGTGGGAAGGGATAAAGGTATGCTTTATTTAGGTTTTAATTTATCCAGATATTCAGGGTGAGTTTCAGAACTAGAGTGGTCCAATTTCACCAAACTGAAGTCATTTACTAAATACATATTGGGCACTGTTCAATACTTTGGAGAATACAAGGTGGTCTAAGGTTCTATTTTCAAGAATCCAACTCTGTAACTCAGAAGAAAGACTCATGTATAATGCTTTTATAACAACACAAAATAATACGGTAGAGAATTAAGAGCCAGGTGAGCAGTATAAATAGCAAATACTATAAGGACCAAGAATACAGGAAAAATAGCTTGAAGGGAGAACTCGTCCTGGAGTTGAAAGATGGACAGACTTTGAGTACGTAGAAAGGAAAGAGATGGTATTCCAGGCAGGGAACATAGAAAAATGTGCTCAGATGATGAGTTGGGCTTGTTTGAGGAAGAGTGAGTAACACGTGGGAACAGAAGTAGCAAGAAATATTCCTACAAAGATACCATGAGCCCTCAGCCTGGGTGGGCAAAGGTGCAAAGGGCAGACATGGAGCGCTGCAAAGCCCCTCTCCCCCCAAAATGACTCTACTGTGAGAGAGAGCCTGGAAGGGGGTATGGTGGGGGGTGGAGATGGTGTCTGATATCAAGTCCATATATGACCAGGGGCTGACCTTGTTCCATTTAATTTCAAAAACGTGTGTTTGGATTTCTATTAAATAGGTTATCTGGCTCCCTTATTTTTTTCCCTGTCGTTTTAAGCAACCTGATTGTAGATGGGTTCATATCTAACAGAAATTGTAAGAGAAGGAAGGAAAATGTATCTGGGGAGAGAGGGAATATTTAATCTTCTGGGCCAGATGTTAGCATAGAAGCGAAGGATGCTAACTCTGGAGCCTATCCCCTAGGTTTGTTTCCCCACACCTCCATTTATTAGCTGTGCAATTCTAGACAGATGCTTCAACTCCCTCTACTTCATTTCACTCACCTGTTAAATGGGGATAATGTCAGTCCCAACTCCTGGGGTAGTTTTGGGTATTAAATGAGATCGAACATGTAAAATCATTTTGAAAGCTCCTAGCACATTGCAAGTGTTCAATAACACTTGTGATCTATTGTGATCATAGAAAGAAAACACAGGCAACCATTGCCTCAGTTTTAGAGGGGGAAGAGGATGAAGAGACTGAATGAGAATCTGATTGTCTTGGATATGTTTAGTGATGTAAGGATATTGAAAACTCTGGTCAACCACAGGAAGGAGATTCAAAGTTTAAACCTATTCTAACTAGTCACAGATCTTGTCCCAGGAAAACAGAAGGTTAGCACATTGTTGTTGAATATGAAAAAGGCCACCCCCTCAAAAAGAATCATTCTACTTAGAAAGACTATTCTCTATGGAATTTTTCATTTTTCCAATAAAGCAATAAGCGTTATAAGCATTCAGGTGTTGCTTGTTGCTTGTTTGTGCTTCTTCAAAGCAACCTAAGTAGCTAGCTTGAATTCATTTGAACTAATCAGACTCGGCTACTCTGCTTCATACTAAAGTAAAGCACAAGCTCCCTAGATAAGTGATTATTTAAGGAAATAAATCCCTTGGTCTGTTAAAACAGGGTTTCTCTACCATGACACCGTTGACAATTTGTGACAGATAATTCTATTAGGGACGGGGGGCAGATGTCCTGTGCATTGAAGGATATTTAGCAATGCCTCTGGCCTCTATTCACTAGGTGCCAGTGACACCTCCTTCCTCCAGTCATGACAATAAAAAAAGTGCCCAGACAGTGCCAAATGTCACCAAGGGGACAAAATCATCCCTAGTCAAGAACCTCTGTTAGATTCATTGGATGGAAACCCATTGCCTGTGTTTTTCAAACAGGAGAGTGTGGCCACAATGGTTACTGGTTCCTTTGGCCCATGTTCGCTCAAATAAACCCAGGCTTTCATCTCAGTGGACTCACTGGGCAGAAACCAACCACTTCAGGAGCCAGTATCAGTGGCAGTTGGGTGGTGGGGTGAAGAGGTACGAAGAGAGAGGAAAAATCAGAGATGCACAGATGACTTAGCAAGATCTGAATACTAGTAGCATCTGCCAACCAAGCAGAAGGACCTGGTAGTGATGTCATCACCTCGCTTCTTCTGCAGAATGGGAAAATAAACTACTTGGCTGTTAGAGGAGCCATTTTTCTTTTAGAAATAATTACTTTGGTTTTTATCTCAAATGCTCCTGTGTAATAGGACTGTGAATCTACTAGATACGTTCTGCTTCTTGCTTTCTCTGATATGATAGGCTTTTGAAGGCAGCATGCCAAGCTGAAAGGGTTGTCTGGATGGTTACTGTAGTTGGGAAGCAAGACCTTTCTCACTGATTGGTGACCTGTCTCCTCCTAGAAAGCTCACAGCCACAGACTGACACTCATTTTCAAGTTTCAATTCAGTTTGGGATGAATATGAATTGGGGGGGGTTTCTATAGTGTCTTATATTGCTCATCTCTATCACTAACTTTGAAAAATGCTAAGATTCAAGGGTCATATATTTCTCATTTTTAATTTGTGTTTCTATGATGCTTTTTTTCCTGACAAAAAAGATTTCCAAAACTAAGACCTTCTCTTTTATCAAAGTTCTGCCTCCAAAACACTTCAGGTACAAATTCTTCAGTGATATTTTGAAGTCAAAAGCATCTTTTTCAGGGAGAGCCACAGTCCTCGAGGGATATCCCTCTATTCTTATCTGAGAAGAAACAACTTGTGGTTAAAATGAAATAATTTCAAACTCAAAAGAAATCATTACACCCCACGGAATTTAATATTCCCTTCCATTCATACATAGCATTCCAGGGACACTGGGTTGTTAACATTCCCTGGGCACATCACATACTTTCATTTTGCTGGATTTTTGCCCTTACTCTTCTTTATGCCAGGATGCCTTTTGCTAGAGAAGCTGGCAACATTATCTTCTCGTAGAAAAGCAAGTGCATGGAGAGTAGAGGAAAACCATGACCACCAAATATGGTACCTGGAATTTCAAATGTTTACTCTTGCAAATAGGATTTTCATGAACCTGATTGCTGAAATGCTGAGTCCAGAAAGCAGGAGATTGAATGATGTTGCTAATACTAAAGGAAACTCTAGCGCCCTCTGTGGTTATGGCTATCATAGGGCTATGATATTTTGAAATATCTTAGTAGTCCAAATAAAAGCAGACCACAGTGAACAAGTAGAGAGTCCATCATGCGGCAGAAAATAATTCAGTGAACAAAATGCTTTTTTTTTTTTTTTTTTTTGCGGTTCGCGGGCCTCTCACTGCCGTGGCCTATCCCGCTGCGGAGCACAGGCTCCAGACGCGCAGGCTCAGCGGCCATGGCTCACGGGCCCAGCCGCTCCGCGGCATGTGGGATCTTCCCAGACCGGGGCACGAATCCGTGTCCCCTGCATCGGCAGGCGGACTCTCAACCACTGCGCCACCAGGGAAGCCCCAAAATGCTTTTTAAGATGGTTATTTTAAGTCTGAATCAAATACAAATTAAATATGAGTAGAAATTCTTTAAAGTAATGCTATTCATTTCATTCTGAATTACTTAATTGCATTACAGGTCAAATTAAAAATTGAAAAGAACTTTCGAGACGCTTGCTTTGCCACTTACCAGCATAAAATTTGCCTTATGGGTTTACTTATCAGATCAATCAAAAATAATGAGGAGGGGGAGAGGAATACTTCAGTCAACTGATTGAAAGTGTTAACTTTATTTCCTGAGACAAAGATCTAGTTTTCTTGTCATTAACTTCACCTTTCAGCTCTTGGTTTTCTCCTTTGGACTCAGGCAAGAATATTTATTCTTTCAACAGCTTTCCTCTGTGTCAAATTCTCAAGAAATGCTGTGTCATGTTTTGTTATTTTACAATTCTTTTTTTTCTTTTTTTTTTCTTTTTTTTGGCCAGAAGCCAGCTAAAGTTACTTCAAATAGCTCAGTAAACACTAGGGCTTTAGAATTTTGACTACATGGCTTTTTCTTAACATAGCCTGTATTTTTCTACATTTACTATTATTTCTCTGTATAGATAATTTTATTTTTCTCTTCTTTTTTATTTTATTGGATAGTGCCCACTGCATAGTAACTAAAACCTGGTGTATAGCCTTCAGTGGTCTCACAGCTGACAACATATATCCATTTAGCCTAATTTGGTCTTTCTGGAGTTGATAAATTACGATGAGAGAACCTCTAGTTATGTTAACTTTATTGTTTACTGTGCTTCCTCTCCAAAGTCTGTGTGCTAGAGGAAGCCTCCGCAATAGTTGGGGAAAGAAGGTAGCTTAGACTTTTGAGCTACAAAATAGTGTCCTGTTTTGTTTCCTGAATGAAAAACCATTCCAATGTTAACATAGTGTGTCAGTGAGGATCCCGTCTAGGAAACAGACATTGACCAGGTCATTCGATAGGGAGAATCTAATCCCAGATAACTAGGGGCAATGAGACAATCCAGAGATCATCAACCACTAGGTTTTGAAGTGGGGTTTCTAGAGCCCACAGACTGGGGACACCACCTACCAAGAGCTGGAACTGTCCGTAGAGCTGCCGCCTCTTTTAGAGAGGCCGCTCAAAGCAGAAGCCGGGGGGAGCCCTGAGCTCTGCCCTCCTCCCTCTCCAGTCTCCTGTCCAAGTCTCCCATTGGAAACCAGCTGGCAAGGCAGCCTGGGAAACACTCGTGCAAGGGTCATCCTCCTGCCATACAGAGCGCAGCATGGGAAGGGAAAGAAACAGACCAAAGAACAAATAGGCAAATGACTGATGCATGTAGAAAGACCTGGACAAGAAACAAAAGTGCTTCTGTTGGTACAGAAGTCTTCTTTGTGTGTGCTTTCTCTGTGTGTGTATTAGAATTAGTTGTTTTGTTTTAATTTGAGATGTGATGATTACTACCTAATATGATCTTCTCCAGAAGCATGGTGATGTTGGGCAATTTCTTCTAAAGCAGGAGTACAAGGGCAGATGTGTATTTCGAGAACACGTGCTAATATGCACGAGCTGCGTCTTCTTTTAGTTGATGTATTGCTCTCGCACAACAGTTGTAGCTTGTCCTCCTCACTTGCATAATGGTGTACTTCTAGAATTTTCCCCCTCCAAACTGTTGCCGCCAAGGTCTTGTTTGCCTCCAAGGGCTGCGTTATGGACATGGATTATTCTGGTCCTACAGAGGCACGATGAGACCAGGACTTCATCTGAGCATCCAAGCCGAGCACAGGTTCTATGAACCACGTCTTTACTGCACGACCTCACTCTTTTTTACGGCAGAATGCCTTTTGCTAGAGAAGGACTGCGGTTCATACGCACAGCCTGCAACTGGACCCCTTACCCCGTGCCTTGTTTGAAGTGGCACCTGAAAAACCGAATACCAATTACTGTCTGCAGCTTGGGCGGATGGCGACTGTGGAGCTCAGCCTTTTCATATTTTCTGGATTCCTGAGGCCAGAGTTCTCCCCAATGGCAAAACCTCTTTGCTCTTGCTCGTGTGAAAAACACTGTCATTTCAAAGATGAGAGAAAGAGAGGCGATTTTACAGTGATTTTTATGGCAAACAATAGAACAATGCTTCCGACATGTTGAATGGGAGGGGTTAAAAGGCAAATGGGTTGGAAGAGAGTGGACAGTTCCTGGCTCTTCCAAATCTGTTTTACCAGAACCTAAGGCCTACGGAAGGGGCCAGAGACCCCAGTAAAGTCTGTTCCTTGGCCCTGAGGATAATCTTTCTTTGTTTCCCGTTTATCATTTTCTTTTCCTCCCCACTGCCCTTCCCTCTCCCCAAGACACGATGCTATCTGGGATGGCCCCTTCCCCACACCCCCACTGTCTCTCACTGTACAGGGGGGCAGTCTGAGCTGAATTCACGTCAGTGAACCACTGAAGTGGTGAATCCCCAGATCACCCTCCCCCCCCTTGCCCCACGCATCCCCACCACCACTGCCAACATGGGACCCCCAAGCAGCCTTATCTCCTCAGGCCCCTCTGAAGGCCTCCTCCAGCTCTTCACCCCAGAGACCCCCAACCCCATCCTAGTACCTCTGTTTCAGTCTATGCGTTTCTCTGACTTGGAGATTAAATCTTAGACTTATGAATACCTAAAAGACCCATCATTATCCTTCTGAAGGGGCAATGTGCTAGCTCCTATCTTGCATCTGCCACACCCCTCCTCTACTTCCCAGAGGTCCAGCCTCCATTCCTCACTGCCCCCCTGGTCCATCATCCCCCAAGCTGCTGGAACAATCACCACAGCCTTCCCACTGGAAGGGCCCCCCACTTACCCTGCCCATTTGACCATTAGCTTTTCAAACTAGTCTCTTCTCCCTAGTGAATGTAACAGCCTGAAGACAGGGGCCAAATCCTACTTCTTTCTCTCCCCCACTACAGTGATGCTCAAAATGTGCTTGCACCACCTGAGCGCTTGTTAAAAATGCAGAATCTCAGGCCCTGCCTCAGCCCTCCTAAAGCAGAATATCTGGGGGTGGAACTCAGAAGGTGGGAGCAAACCTCCCAGGTGATTCCACTGCCCGCTAAGTTTCGAAAAGTGGCACCCTGTGTTGTAGACACTAGTGTCTCATGCACAGTAAACACCTGCTGATTTGAGTGTATTTGTGAGATCACAGTATGAGGTCAGGCCACAGCTCCCTGAGAGCATAGCCCATATCTTTCTTTACTGCTGGGTCCCCAGCTCCTCAAGTAATACCTGACAATGCATTTGTAAGGTTGAAAGAGAATTAGTATTTTTGTAGTTGTTTTCCTCCCACTTTAACCTTTTCTAATTAAAGGTCACAAAACAGCAAAGAAAATCACAATGAGGATTGTTTAGAGAATGATTTGAGATAACATATCGATGCCATATTGAAAATTAATATCATTTGCCGGTAATAATAATACCTTCCATTCATATAGCACTCTCTGGTTTTCAAAACTCCTTCATGGACATCTCCTCATTGGTCTTCTTGAAAATCTAGTGAAAATATTAGTAGGGTTTGTTCTCCCCTCTCGGCAGAGATTCAAGAAAGCTAAGAGAATAGTTCTGGGTTCTCTGAATAAGGTACAAAAATTAGAACCCACCACTTTGAGCTCCTACTCCAATGGAAAGGTTTGCAGTCCAATTGCATTATATTAACTGAGGGTTTCTGGTAACTTACCCTCAATAGGTGTTCATTTTACAATTTCTTCATCTGCAAAATGGGGAAAACAATAGTATCTACCTACAGTGTTATCAGAATTAAATGAGATAATAATAAATGTAAAGCACGTAGAACATTGCCTGACATAAATGGTTAAATTAATGATGTTACTGCTTTATTATTATCAATTTATTTTATGTTTAAATATTATGTATTATTTGTATGTACATAAATATGTATTAGTTATTTTTTATTATACCACCAGAGTGACCAGTACTTCACATGTGGGATAACAAGGACTAGGGTCTTCCCCATCTCAGAGGGTGTTCCTTGCTAAATTTAGGGGACATTTAAGGCATTTAGTCCAACTCACGTGACTGGGATTGTTTCTCACTGCTGCCCTCCCTTGGGTCTACTGCTGATTCTTGTGGTCATTACACCTAATAACCCATCAGGATGGTTGCGTCCATCTACTGTGGCACAATGGTGATTTCTGTTCTCAAGTACAGGTTGGCTAGTCATCCCAAATACATGCCTTCCTTCCATCAGGTGATAAGTTGTAATGGTTAATTTCCTTTTATTGATATTTTTTTATTTAACATATTCTTTATTCTATGATTTCATTTATCTCATAAAGCGTAAACAACCTGTAAGTTATGTAGCGTAAACAACCTGTAAGTTATGTTCTGCCAAGTCTTATACTTCTCCAGGTTCCCCTGCTGCTTTTCTACAAGTGTTAATGTTTTTATATGTACCAGGAAAAAAGGTTGGAATGCACTTTTTGTGTGTGTCATGTGTTAATCTTATTTTTAAAATTATATTGGAGTATAGTTGATTCACAGTGTTGTTAGTTTCAGGTGTACAGCAAAGTGATTCAGTTATACATATACATATATTCATTCTTTTTCCCATATAGGTTATTACAGAATATTGAGTAGAGCTCCCTGTGCTGTATACTAGGTCTTTGTTGGTTATCTATTTTATATATAGTAGTGTGTATAATATATGTTAATCCCAAGCTACTGATTTATCCCTTCCTCCCCACATTTGTTTCCCCGTTGGTAACCATAGTTTGTTTTTGATATCTGTGAGTCTGTTTCTGTTTTGTAAATAAGTTCATTTGTGTCAGTTTTTTAAATGAGATCCCACATGGGTGATATCATATGGTATTTGTCTTTCTCTGTCTGACTTACTTCACTTGATATGGTAATCTCTGGATCCATCCTTGTTGGTGAAATGGCATTATTTCCTTCTTTTTTATGGCTAATATTCCATTGTATGTATGTATGTATGTGTGTGTATATATATATATATATATATACACACCACATGTTCTTTATCCATTCATCTGTCGATGGACATTTAGGTTGCTTCCATGTCTTGACTATTGTAAATAGTGCTGCAATGAACATTGAGGTGTATGTATATTTTCAAATTGTAGTTTTCTCTAGATATATGCCCAGGAGTGGCTTTGCTCGCTCATATGGTAGCTCTCTTTTTAGTTTTTTAAGGAACCTCAATACTGTGCTCCATAGTGGTTGTACCAATTTACATTTACATAGGAGGGTTCCCTGTTCTTCAGCACTTTTTGTTTGTAGACTTTTTGATGATGCCCATTCTGACGTGTGTGAGGTGATACCTCTTTGCAATTTTGTTTTACATTTCTCTATAATTAATGACATTGAGGATCATTTCATGTGCTTTTTGGCCATCTGTATGTCCTGTTTGGAGAAATATATATATTTAGATCTTCTGCCTATTTTTTAATTGCATTGTTTGTTTTCTTGATATTGAGCTGCATGAGTAGTTTGTATATTTTTGAGATTAATCAATCCCTTGCCGGTTGCTTCATTCCCATTCTGTAGGTTGTCTTTTTGTTTTGTTTATGGTTGCCATTGCTGTTCAAAAGCTTTTAAGGGTAATTAGTTCCCATTTGTTTATTTTTGTGTTTGTTTTCATTACTCTAGGAGGTGGATCCAAAAAGATCTTGCTGAGATTTATGTCAAAGAGTTTTCTGCCTATGTTTTCCTCTAGTAGTTTTATACTGTTCAGCCTTACATTTAGGTCTTTGATCTATTGTGAGTTTATTTTTATGTGTGGCGTTAGAGAATGGTCAAATTTCATTCTCTTACATGTAATTGTCCAGTTTTCCCAGCAGCAGTTATTGAAAGGACTCTTTTCCCCATTGTATATTGTTGCCTTCTTTGTTGTGGATTGGTTGACCATAGGTGAGTGGATTTAATTCCGGGCTTTTTATCCTGTTCCATTGATCTATTAGTCTGTCTTTGTGCTAGTACCATACTGTTTTGATGACAGTAGCTTTGTAGTATAATCTGAAGTCAGGGAGCCAGATTCCTCCAGCTCTGTTTTTCTTTATCAGGATTGCTTTGGTTATTTGGGGTCTTTTGTGTTTCCATACAAATTGTAAAATTTTTCTTCTAATTCTGTGAAAAATGCCATTGGTAATTTGATAGGGATTGCACTGAAGCTGCAGATTGCCTTGGGTAGTATAGTCATTTTCACAGTGTTGATTCTTCCAATCCAAGAACATGGTATATCTAACCATCTGTTTGTGTCATCTACAATTTCTTTCATCAGTGTCTTATAGTTTTCAGAGTATGGGTCTGTTGCCTCCTTAGGTAGGTTTATTCCTAGGTATTTTATTCTTTTACATGTAATGGTAAATGGGACTGGTTCCTTAATTTCTCTTTATGATCTTTTGTTGTTAGAGTATAGGAATACAAGAGTCTTCTGTGTATTAACTTTGTATGCTGCAACTATATTGAATTCCTTGATGAGCTCTAGTAGTTTTCTGGTAGCATCTTTAGGATTGTCTATGTATACTATCATGTCATCTGCCAACAGTGACAGTTTCACTTCTTTTCCAATTTGGATTTCCTTTATTTCTTTTTCTTCTCTGATTGCCATGGCTAGGACTTCCAAAACTATTTTGAACAGTAGTGGCGAAAGTGGACATCCTTGTCTTATTCCTTATCTTAAAGGGAATGCTTTCAGCTTTTCACTGGTGAGAATGATGTTAACTGTGGCTTTGTCATATATGGCCTTATTATGTTGAGGTAAGTTCCCTGTATGCCAGTTTTCTGGAGAGGTTTTTTTTTTTTTAATCATAAATGGGTATTGAATTTTGTCAAAAGCTTTTTCTGCACCTAATTGAGATGATCATATGGTTTTTATTCTTCAGTTTGTTAACATGGTGTATCACACTGATTTATTTGTGGATATTGAAGATTCCTTGCATTTGTGAGATAAATGCCCCTTGATCATGGTGTATGATCCTTTTAACGTATTATTGGATTCGGTTTGCTAGTATTTATTGAGGATTTTTGCATCTATGTTCATCAGTGATATTGGACTGTAATTTTCTTTTTTTGTGGTATCTTTGTCTGGTTTTGGCATCAGGGTGATGGTGGCCTCATAGAATGAGTTTGGAAGTGTTCCTTCCTCTGGAATTTTTTGGAATAGCTTCAGAAGGGTAGGTGTTAACTCTTCACTAAATGTTTGGTAGAATTCGCCTATGAAGGTATCTAGTCCTGGACTTTTGTTTGTTGTAAGTTTTTACATAACTGATTCAATTTCATTCCTAGCAATTTGTCTGTTCAGATTTTCTATTTCTTCCTGGTTCAGTCTTGGAAGTTTGTACCTTCCTAAGAATTTGTCCATCTCTTCTAGGTTGTCCATTTTATTGGCATATTGTTGTTTATAGTAGTTCCTATGATCGTTTGTATTTCTGTGGTATTAGTTGTAACTTCTTTTTTATTTCTAATTTTATTAACTTGGGTCCTCTCCCTTTTTTTCTTGATGAGTCTAGCTAAAAGTTTATCAATTTTGTTTATCTTCTCAAAGAACAAGCTTTTAGTTTCATTGATCTTTTCTATTGTTTTCTTCATCTCTCTTTCATTTATTTCTGCCCTGAACATTATGATTTGTTTCCTTCTGCTGACTTTTGGGTTTGTTTGTTGTTCTTTCTCTAGTTGCTTTAGGTATAATGTTAGGTTGTTTATTTGAGATTTTTCTTATTTCCTGGGGTAAGATTGTATTGCTATAAACTTTCCTCTTAGAACTGTTTTTGCTGTGTCCCATAGGTTTTCGATGGTCATGTTTTCATTTTCATTTGTCTCTAGGTATTTTTTGATTTCCTCTTTGATTTCTTCAGTAATCCATTGGTTGTTTAGTAACATTGTTTAGCCTCCACGTGTTTGTGTTTTTTACAATTTGTTTCTTGTAATTGATTTCTAATCTTATAGCATCGTGGCTGGAAAAGACCCCGATATGATTTCAATTTTCTTAAATTTACCAAGGCTTGGTTTATGGCCCAGTATGTGATCTATCCTGGAGAATGTTCCACGTGCCCTTGAGAGGAAAGTGTATTCTGCTTTTGGATGGAATGTTCTATAAATATCAATTAAGTCCATCTAGTGTAATGTGTCATTTAAGGCCTGGCTGTCCTTGTTGACTTTCTGTCTGGATGGTCTGTCCATTGATGAAAGTGGGGTGTTAAATCCCCCACTATTATTGTTACTGTTGATTTCTCCTTTGATGGGTGTTAGCATTTGCCTCATATATTGAGCTGCTCCTATGCTGGGTCCGTATGTATTTACAATTGTTAAATTGTCTTCTTGGATTGATTTCTTGATCATTATGTATTGTCCTTTTTGTCTCTTGTAACAAACTTTATTTTAAAGTCATTTTGTCTGGTATGAGTATTGCTACTCCAGCTTTGTTTTGGTTTGTATTTGCATGGAATGCCTTTTTCCATCCCCTCACTTTCAGTCTATATGTGTCCCTAGATCTGAAGTGGTTCTCTTGTAGACAGCATATATACACATCTTGTTTTTGTATCCATTCAACCTGTCTATGTCTTTTGGTTGGAGCATTTAATCCATTTACATTTAAGGTAATTACTGATATGTATGTTATCGTTTCCATTTTGTTAATTGTTTTGAATTTGTTTTTATAGGTCTTTTTTCTTCCATTCCTCTTTTGTGATTTGCTATCTTTAGTGTTGTGTTTGGATTTCTTTTTCTTTTGCTATGTGTATCTATTGTAGATTTTTGCTTTGCAGTTACCATGAGGTTTTGATATAGCAGTCTATATATAAACAAGATTATGTTGCTGGTGTCTTAATTTCCAATGCATTTCCAATATTCTGTGTGTGTACTCTCCTCTTCTCACAAATGCTGGGTTTTATATCCTATTTTTGTGTGGATGATTTCCTCCCTTTACTGTATGTTTGCCTTTACTGGTGAGCTTGCCCATTCATAATTTTCTTGATTCTAGTTGTGGCCTTCTGTTTTCTGCCTGAGAAGTTCCTTTAGGATTTGTCGTAAAGCTGGTGAATTCTCTTAGCTTTTGCTTATCTGTAAATCTTTTGGTTTCTCTGTTGAATCTGAATGAGACCTTTGCTGGGTAGAGTATTCTTGGTGTAGGTTTTTCCCTCTCATTTAAGCATAGCATGCCTCTCTCTTCTGGCCTACAGAGTTTCAATTTGTTGACAACCTTATGTGGATTCACTTGTATGTTATTTGTTGCTTTTCCCTTGTTGCTTTTAATATGTTTTCCTTGTCTTTAATTTTTGGAAATTTGATTAATACGTGTCTCGGCGTGTTCCTCCTTTGGTTTATCTTGTTTGGGACTCTCTGTGCTGCCTGGACTTGAGTGAGTGTTCCCTTTCTTATTTTAGGGAACTTTTCAGCTATAATCTCTTCAAATATTTTCTCAGGCCTTTCCCTTTCTCTGCTTCTTCTAGAACTCCTCTAATGTGAATGTTGGTGTGTTTAATTTTGTCCCAGAGGTCTCTGAGACTGGCCTCATTTCTTTTCATGTTTTTCTTTATTCTGTTCTGTGGCAGTGATTTCCACCACTTTGTCTTCCAGATCACTTATTTGTTCTTCTGACTCAGTTATTCTGCTATTGATTCCTTCTAGTATATTTTTCGTTTCAGTTATTATATTGTTCATCTCTGTTTCTTCTTCAAATCTTCTAGCTCTTTGATAAACATTCCTTGTATCTTCTTGGCCTGTGTCTCAATTTTTTTAACAAGATCTTGGATCATTTTTACTATCATTACTCTAAATTCTTTTCCTGGTAGATTGCCTATCTGTACTTCACTTAGTTGCTCTTCTGGGATTTTATCTTGTTCCTTTGTCTGGAACATATTTCTGTGCCATCTAATTTTGTCTAACTTTCTGTGTTTGTGGTCTCCTTTCTGCAGGCTACAGGTTTTTAGGCCTTGCTTCTGGTGTCTGCCCTCCGGTCCATTAGGTTGGTCCTGGGGCTTGTGCAGTCTTCCTCATGGGAGGCACTGGTGCCTGCCCACTGGTTGGTGGAGCCTGGTCTTGTCCCTCTGGTGGGCACGGTCATGTCAAAAGTGTGGTTTTTTGTTTATTTTATTTTATTTTTAAATTACATTTTTTATTTTTTACAGTTGGTCCTTGTTGTTTATCTATTTTAAATATAGCAATGTGTACATGTCAATCCCAAACTCTCAATCTAACACTCCACCCCACCTTTCCCCCTTCATACCGTAAGTTCATTCTCTAAGTCTGTGAGTCTGTTTTTGTTTTGTATATAAGTTCATTTTTATCATTTTTTTAGATTCCACATATAAGCGATATCATATGATATTTGTCTTTCTCTGTCTGACTTCACTTAGTATGATAATCTCCAGGTCCATCCATGTTGCTGAAATGGCATTATTTCATTCCTTTTAATGGCCGAGTAATATTCCATTATATATACACACCACATCTCCTTTATCCATTCATCTGTTAATGGACAATTAGGTTGCTTCCATGTCTTGGCTATTGTAAACAGTGATGCAATGAACATTTTGCTGCCTGTATCCTTTCAAACCATGATTTTTGCTGGATAAATTTCCAGGATTGGGATTGCTGTATCTCATGGTAGCTCTATTTTAAAATTTTTAAGGAAACTCCATACTGTTCTCCATAGTGGCTGTACCAATTTACATTCCCACCAACAGTGTAGGATGGTTCCCTTTTTTCCACACCCTCTCCAGCATTTATTGTTTGTGGATTTTTTGTTGATGGCCATTTGGACTGGTATGAGGTGATACTTCATTGTAGTTTTGATTTGCATTTCTCTAATAATTAGTAATTTTGAGCATCTTTTCATGTGCCTCTTGGCCATCTGTATGTCTTCTTTGGAGAAATGTCTATTTAGGTCTTCTGCCCATTTTTTTATTTGATTGTTTGTATTTTGGATATTGAGCTGTAGGCGTGGTTTGTAAATTTTGGAGACTAATCCCTTGTTTATTGTTTGCAAATTTTTCTCCCATTGTGTGGGTTGTTTTTTTGTTTTGTGGTTTCCTTTGTGTCAAGGGGTATGTTTTGAGGTGGCTGTGAGCTCAGTATGGCTTTAGGCAACCTGTCTGTTGATGGGTGGGGCTGTGTTCCTATCCTGCTGGTTGTTTGGCCTGAGGAGTTCTAGCACTGGAGCCTGTAGGCTGTTGGGTAGGGCCAGGTCTTGATGCCAAAATGGCCACCTCCAGGAGAGCTTATGCTGATCAGTATTCCCCGAGGCCTCTGCCACCAGTGTCCTTGCCCCCCCAGTGAGTCACAGCCATTCCCCCCCTCCCCAGGAGCCCCTCCAAGACTTGCAGGTTGGTACAGCCAGGCTCCTATGGATTTACTTCTTTCTTCTGGGTCCCAGTGTACATGAAAATTTGTGTGTGCCCTCCAAGAGTGGAGTCTCTCTTTCCCCCAGTCCTGTGAAGCTCCTGCACTCAAGCCCCACTGGCCTTCTAAGCCAAATGCTCTGGGGGTTCCTCCTCACAATGCCAGGCCCTCAGGCTGGGGAGCCTGATATCGGGCTCAGGACTCTCTTGTGGGAGAACCTCTGTGATATAATTACTTTCCATTTTGTGCGTTGCTCACCTTGCGTGCATGGGATTTGATTATGTCTTGAAAGTGCCCCTCCTACCATGTTCCTGTGGCTTCTTCTTTGTTTTTGAATGTCAAATCTTTTTTTTAGTAGGTTCCAGTCTTTTTTGTCAATGGTCGTTCAGCAGTTAGTTCTGATTTTGGTGTTTTCGTGAGAGGAGGTGAGCTCAAGTCCTCCTCCTCCACCATCTTGTCTGGAATCAAGGACCTGCTTTTAGTTTGGATGCTTGCTGCCTCTTTCCTCAGCATGTGCTTTCTGTTAACCCCTTGATATGGGGTGTGCAGGTGCAGTGGCCCTTGTGCACTCCTGGGATGGCAGGGACGGTGCTTGGCACCTGCTCACAGTTCTCGTAGCTGTGGCTATGGTCAGTGTGCTCCCTGGACGGTGAGGGCAGTGCTTTGCGCCTGCTCATGAGTCTCCTAGGGGTTGCTGTGGCCCACATGCTCCCAGGACAATGGGGGCAGTGCTTGGCGCCTGCTCATGGGTCTCGCAGCAGTGGCCCCTGCTCGTCTCTGGAGCCCACAATGGCAGTGGCAACTTGCGCCTGCCCCTGGAGCTCCGGTAGGCGGTGACCTATTGCCTGGGAGCACTCAGAGGGAAAAAAGCTCTTCTGGTGGTCCCACCCCTCTCCTTCTGTGCCCCCAACAATGGCATCTTGCCTCTCTGGTGGGCCCAGGCCTCCTCCGAGTACACCCTCAGTTGCCACAGTCCAGCCTCTTCAGGCTGTCTCCATGCAGCCAACCCTGGTCCTCTCCCTGGGTCAAACCTCTAAAGCCTGAGCTTCAGCCCCTGCCCACACTGACAGATGAGCATCCCAGCCTGGGGAGTGCACGGCGGCAGTGCTGACCTTCTGTGCATGTTGCTCTCTGTTTTGCCCTCCACAAACTGGGTGCTGTGCTCTCCTCCTAGGTTCTGAAGCTCCCCCTCCATCCAGGCTGATCTCCCTACTGGTAAGGGGACTTCCCAGCGTACAGGAACCTTTCCTCCTTCACAACTCCCTCCCTGAGGTGCAGGCCCCACCCAGATTCCTTTCTTTTTCTTTTCGTCCTACCTAGTTTCGTGGAGGTTTTCTTGCCCTTTCGGAAGTCTGAGGTCTTCTGCCAGTGTTCAGTAGATATTCTGTGTGAATCATACCACTTGTAGATGTGTTTTTAATGTTTTTGTAGGAGAAGGTGAGCTCTGTGTCCTTCTTCTCTGCCATCTTGAGCCCTTCCCCCTCTGGAATGCTTAATTTCCTTTTAAAATAAGGTAAAATCACACTTCCATTCAAATATAAAATAAACATGTTAAAGATTTTATTTTCTTTTCAACTTTTTTTTTTTAATTCATTTTTGGCTGCGTTGGGTCTTCGTCTCTGTGCGAGGGCTTTCTCTAGTTGCGGCAAGCGGGGGCCACTCTTCATCACGGCGCACGGGCCTCTCTTGTTGCGAAGCACAGGCTCCAGACGCGCAGGCTCAGCAGTTGCGGCTCACTGGCCCAGTTGCTCCGCGGCATGTGGGATCTTCCCAGACCAGGGCTCGAACCCGGATCCCCTGCATTAGCAGGCAGACTCTCAACCACTGCGCCACCAGGGAAGCCTCTAAAGATTTTATTTAACTCAGCAGTTAATGATGGAACCAATATAAGTTGCCAAGGTTCAAGGGAGTAGTCAGTGAAAACACGTAGAGACAATGGGGAATGCTGGAATGAATTTACCAATATTTGCAAAATAGGTGAATATCCATGGGGCGATGATCAATGACATCCCCCCAGACACAATTCATTTGCACTTCCATTTCCTATTGGCAAGAACTCATCTATATTATTATCCATTTTCTCCCATTTACAGAGTTGTAAAATAGCCCAAAGTCTATGAAAAGCAAGAGATGATCTGGAAAGATATGCTTGTCAGAACTCCTAGGCATCTCTTTTGCCCACTTCAAAGCCTTCCACAATTAATCCTGACAGTGGGATCTTGGAAGAGTTGGCTAGTGTTAGAAGAAAGGAAGATATAACTGTATTATTTTATTTTTCTGCCTGGAATGGAGGCTTCACAGTCCTAGACTTCAAACAGGTTTAGCGGACATTTCTCCTTTTCCTGTCGTTATCTCCTCTTAATCTCCACTTCTCATTTCCCTTTGGCTCCCACTTGCTCAGTCCCAAAGACTTGAGGTTTCATTCCCCTCATGGAAACCCCGCCTACCCCACAGGAGGAGACATTCCCTCCTCCTCCTCCTTGGTCCTTTCTTAATGTCTTGCATGCCTCAGTGCTCAGGCTTTGTTCGAATGTGTGTGGAGCTTCTCCTCTGCTCAGCCCCCCCCCCCCGCCCCGGGCTATGAAGGGGAAGGACAATATCCTGGTATCTGAGTGAGGGCAGAGCAGATGCTAGATTCTAAGTTCAGCTTGCCCTTCAGCTAAGTAGCAAAAAGCCTTATCAAAGACCATTCATTCCACCAGGATAATACAGTCTGATTTGACAAAAGGATATTTCTGTTAACCTGGATTTGGCCTTGCCAGTTGTGGAAGAATAACCCAGGCATTCTAGAACCTAGGAACATCTGTCCCTTTCCTGGGTCAGACTCCCTTCTGCTCACTGAAGGGGGGGTTCTGTCTCTGTTTTCCAGTGGGTGATGCTTCCTCCATCCAGTTGTTGTTTTTCTTTCTGGCATAGAAGAGAGATGTCCAGTTGTTCCTACCACACATATGGATTAAAAAAATAGAATTTGACATTTTGTACAAACAAAATGAGATTAGAAGTTATAACAGAGGCATGATAGAAATGGGTCTAAAGTTGGTTTTAGACTGACAATGCAGAATCTGATGTGGTCCCAGGTGGTTCCAGGACCACACTGCTGAAGATGACTGCTTCTTGAGTTCTTGAATAAATGCTATTTGCTCTCAGCAACGGGCTTCCTGCGAAGAGGATCGGATCCTTCAGACCCATCCAGTTCTGCTCATTTCCACATGCAGCCTCATGACTCTCATATATATGGAGATTTAGAGTATGTTGGTCTCCTCAGGAGACATATTATTTTTTATTTTTAAAAACCAGTCAACTGTTTGGCACATGAATTTCTTCCCAACTTCCATGCTCAGTAGAATGTAGTCACTGCTCTTCCCTGTGGAAGTAGACGAGGAGGCATGGAGAGTCTTGGGATACAGACTCACATCAGCCACTAGGTACCTGCATCATCTCCATTAACATGTCCCTCCACATGTTGAGTTTCAGCTTTATCATCCACAAAATGAAGGAGTCAGACTAGGACCCTCCAAAGCAACTATTCCACGGTAACGAGGTGCTAAGTTACTCCCTGAGTATCCTCATCCCGACTGTTGGTGCTGGAGCGGAAAGGAATGTGATTCCTGTTGGCTGGAATGAATAGCTCATCACACAGATGGCCCTGCAGGTTGTAGAGGGGCCAACACTTGCTTTTCTCTACCAAGGACGTGGTCAGGATGTCAAAGACGTTGGAAGAACTCTGCCAGCAACGCGTCCTAAAAGGGATGTCGTGGGGCACTGGCATCACATACAGTGGTGATTCTCCTCCTGTGCTGTTTTAATTTTATGCTGATATTCTGAACTTACTGAATTCCTTAGGCATTTTTGCCATATTCGGTCTATGGTTCACTCATTGATTTGGTCACTAATTCACAGTTACTGGCTGAGACCCTTCTTTGTGCCAGATGTTTTCCTGAGTGCACAGTGGTGAACAAAACAGTCGGGGGTCCCTGCCCCCCTGTAGTCTAGGAGAGATACAGACAAGTGAGAAGGTCCAGGTGAGTGAGGCACAGGGTGTATGGGGGCCTATATGATGAGCACCTAGTCCAGAGGAGGGATTGAGCGGAGACCAGATGGAAGAGGGTGAGGTAGCCTGACACAGAGGCCATGTGTTTTAGACAATGGCACATGTGATAGCAACAGGTGAATTTCTTGCAAAACTAATGAAGCTTACCAGGTGTACCAGGAAACAGACTCTTTGAAAAAAGGCAAAAACAAAAGAAAAAAATCTGATTTGTAGCATTTGCTAATTTCCATGGTATAAAAACACCCATCGTGGTCAACGTTAAGGTACAGTTTCACAACCAACCCACAAAAGTCCTTAGTATTTAATAATCAGTGCTTTCAAGCCGGTACTGCCATCTCCAGAACCTTACTAGGAAGCTTTGGGTCCCTTTCCTGGACAAGCCCATTCCAAGTGTATTAGTTGGGGTTTCTCCTGAAGCAGGCTCGTAGAGGGGAATTTGTATACGAGTGGTTTTTTTCAGAAAGTGTAAGAAATAGCCACAGAGGGTGGGGAAGTTAGCTGGGGAAGGGAAGACCACCAATAAATGGTGTTTCTACCATTATGGGTAACTAGAGTTTCATCCTTCTTGAAATTCTGGGAATCATTGCAGCAGCAGCCGGAGGAGCAAGGGAGTGGCAGTAGTTACACGCTAACTCCTGTCAGTCACTGGCTGAGGTCTGTTCCTGGGGTGTGCTCTTTCCCTGTTACATTTGACTTTCCCTGATGGGTGGAGTGGCCTTCCATTGCTTCAGAGAAGACTTTAAAGCCAAAAGCTGCAGATACTGGCAGTTGGAAGGCAGCCAGCACACGAGGAAGTGGCAAGGCCTGGGGAGTATGTGCAGAGCACCAACAGCATCTGCGACAAACTGCCCTGTATCTCATTCTGTATTTCTTTTTTTTCTCTTCCATTATGGTTTATCACAGGATATTGAACATAGTTCCCTGTGATATACAGTAGGACCTTGTTGTTTATCCATTCTATGTATACTAGTTTGCATCTGCTAACCCCAAACTCCCAATCCTTCCCTCCCGCTTGGCAACCACAAGTCTGTTCTCTATGTCTGTGAGTCTGTTTCTGTTTCATAAATAAGTTCTTTTGTGTCATATTTTAGATTCCACATGTAAGTGATATCATATGGTATTTGTCTTTCTCTGACTTACTTTGCTTAGTATGATAATCTCTAGGTCCATCCATGTAGCTGCAAGTGGCATTATTTCATTCTTTTTTATGGCTGAGTAGTATTCCATTGTATATATGTGCCACATCTTCTTTATCCATTCATCTGTTGATGGACACTTAGGTTGGTTCCATGTCCTGGCTATTGTAAATAGAGCTGCAATGAACATTGTGGTACATGACTCTTTTTGAATTATGGTTTTCTCTGGGTATATATGTGCCCAGTAGTGGGATTGCTGGGTCGTATGGTAGTTTTATTTTTAGTTTTTTGAGGAGCCTCCATACTGTTCTCCATAGTGGCTCCACCAATTTACATTCCCACCAACAGTGTAGGAGTGTTCCCTTTTCTCCACACCCTCTCCAGGATTTGTTATTTGTAGACGTTTTAATGATGGCCATTCTGACTGTCTGTATTTCTAATTTGCATTTTTTCCTTAAATTGGGCCCTCACATTTGTATTAGTTTTAGGCCTTGCAAAACCTAGACCCACCCATAGTGATAGTTCCTAGTTGTTGAAAAATGTAGCATGTTTGAGAAATTCAAAGAAATTAATAAGGCTATATCAAAGTTGGGTAGCAAGAGATGAAATGAGAAAGCAATGCTGGGCTCTTCTAGGTTTGGCTGCGATTTGCTGATCTCTGTAGAACTCAGCTGGGCTCCTCCTGCTTTCTCATTCCTCTGGGACAGGCTGGCAGAGCAGCCCCCTTTCTGGGATGGGCTCTTCCATGATGAAGAGCAGTGCCTCTGATGCCTATTGCTCACCAGTGGCTCACACCAAATCTCCTAATATTCCATTGGCCAAAGCAATTCACTTGGCCCAGTCCAAAACCAGGAGGGCAAGGAAATATAATCCACCTACAGGGAAGGAGGTGATGACTCAGTGAGGTCAGTAATACAGTCTACTCTAGGATTTTCACCAAGATGTTAGTGGTGGTTATCTGGGGTTAGTGAGATTTCTGATAATTTTTATTTTTTGCTTTAGCTTTTTCTCTTATTAGAATTTTTAATGAGAATATAGCAATTTTACCAAAAACTATAAACCTATTTCTTTAAGTAATTAAAGATATTAAAAGTTGGAGAACAGGGCTTCCCTGGTGGCGCAGTGGTTGAGAGTCCGCTTGCCGATGCAGGGGACACAGGTTCGTGCCCCGGTCCGGGAAGATCCCACATGCCGCAGAGCAGCTGGGCCCGTGAGCCATGGCCGCTGATACTGCACGTCCGGAGCCTGTGCTCTGCAACGGGAGAGGCCACAAGAGTGAGAGGCCCGCATACTGCAAAAAAAAAAAAAAAAAAAAAAAAAAAAAAAAAAAGGTTGGAGAACATTTATTTGAGGATACATTTTTAACATTTCCTTTTATAACTCCTTTATTAAATGAGTTAATGTACCTATGAAAAGCCTATCTCCTCAACTTCTGAGACTACCTGTTAGCTTTTACAGTGTATAAAAATCATTAGGTTTTATTACGTTCCTATTTTTGTTTCCTTATTACTACTCATTCATTTTAAAATTTATTTTGTTTATATCTTTAATTTTGTATGTATCTCTGTAAACCACCTGCAAACACTTTGAGCGTTAGATGGGAAGTAAAGAAACCGATTATTTTAAAAACTGAAACAGGTGTGGGCGAGAGAGCCATCCCAGTCATACATACAAATGAGCTGCAGAGATTATTTTTTTAAATGCTTATGATGACGTCCCTAAAGGTTCTGATTTAATTGTTCTAGGTTGAAGTTATTTTTAAAAGTTCTCCAAGGGTTGAGAAAAATTGAATAAATAAATGATTAAGTTAGTAGAAAAGTAACAGAAGGGCCAATGCTATGCGATGAGCAGTAGGAGATTGGGAAATTCCATAATGACTTGAAGTCTGCTGAGGTGCTGAAGGCTGAGGTTCCCGAATATTGAGGAGAGTAAGGGAAATGGATGCTGAGGAGAAATTTGAGCTTCCAGAATGAAGACTAGGACTGCTGTTAAGATCTGTCTGAGGTTCACTGCAGGGGGAAGAGCTGGTCATATTCTCCCTGACACCTCATCTTCCCATGTATAGCCCAGATCAGACCCTAAGAGATAACTGCTTTTTGGGTTACTGAGGTACATTTTGTGGACTGTTTTTCAGAACATTATCGCTAATAAGAGTCTCTTCTCAATGAAAACAGGTTGAACTCGTAGGAGATTATTTATATACCCAGAACAAGAGAGGAGAAATAGAGATATTATAGGAATTTGATTTGTCTGTTTACAGCTCTCCGAAATTATTTTATTTTGAGCAGAGTTCAGTCATTTATGTATAAAATATGAAAATCTCTTCATCTCCCTCTGCCTCATAATATAAAACAAAAATCAAAATCCTCTCTCCCTACATATGTATTTATAGAGGAAACATATAAAAATATAGAAATATATATAGAGAGGGCGGTTATTGTTTTATTTTTGTTTTTAACTAAAAGACAAATAACTTTTTTTTTTTTTAGTAACCAGGACCTCGTTACTGGTAAGGTCTGAGTTAATTGCCATTCGTAGAGTAACCATGGTGACCAGCGTGTTGCTTCTGAGTCCATTAATCTTGTTGAGGTTAACAGTAAATCCCAAAGGATCTTTTGCAGTGATTCAGAAATAAATCATCTTCTCTCATGTATGTTATTTGGTGACAGCACTTTCTTTAAATATGTCTCCCTAACAGACAAAGAAATAAGACAATTCCTAATGAGGTGATAAAAACCCATTCCCGAATAAGAAATTTTACAAAATATAGCAAATGACTGAAAAAGTAGATACATAGAAATGACACATGAAAGGAGGATTCACTCAATAAACATGTACCGTACTCCTAATAGACATACCAAAAAAGGCCATTTACTCCTTCTTAGTAATGTATCTGTACAGGACCTCAACCTTAAGGTATAAACCGGAGACAAAATTTGAGATTCTTCAATGAAAAAAACTCAAATTATTTTTTAGCTTATAGACATTAGAAAGGATGAGTTGACCTGGACTGAGGAAGAGAAACAGCCGACTGCCCAAGCTGGGACTAATAATGTTTTATACTTGTGAAAAGGTGTTCGCGACGTAGAAAGTAGAGCATGACCCTACCTAAAACCACATTTGTCCTACAACATCCCCAGAGATTAAGTACAAACTGTGGCCTCATTTTACAGATGAAGATGCTGAGGCTGCAGAGTGCAGAATGACTTTCCCATACTCAGTATTAGCACTCTCTTTTAAATGAGCTGAATAAAATTGTTAGGATTCTGAGTTGGAAGCGTTGGGGATTGGATTTTCATCCCAACAATCTTCTGCCCTTAATTCATATTACACACAACTCTGGGTCTTTCTCAACCCATGAGGTTTATATTTTCTCATCTTCAAGTATTCCTGAGCTAAAGGAATAATCCAAGCTCTCATTTCAACCTAGGTCTTCATACATAAAAGAAATACCAAGAAAACAATAGTGTTTTACAGAAGCTAAGATGCACAATTACTCATATTTTAACATCTCTGAAATTGGGATGTGTCTTACAATAAATGACATTGTAATTGCTGATGCTGTATGAGAAATGGATTCCACTGCCTGTACATGCACCAACATGGTCATAGCTGTGTATACTGTCCTTACCTCAACTGAGTGGTGGAACCGTTACAACGTAGGTAGAAAGTTATTGTGTGTGCGGGAGGTGGGTATCAGTTTGATGTTAGGGATGTGAATACTCATTTGGAGTAATGACCATCATTTCATATTTCCCTGCAAAGCAACATGCTGGTGCTCTACAGGTCTTAAGGGAAGATACCCACAAGCAGAAGGGTATGTTGACTTATTGAGGTAGTCATAGGATGATCATCTTTCATGAACAAAGCAACTGAAGACAGAAAGAATGACTAAATCCCTCCAAATACATGAAAAAAACTTCAAAGTAACAAGAAGCTGATGTAACTGACAAGTATGTCTAGCAGGACAATTGTTAACCATTGTATCATAGTTTCATAGGCTGCTGCTTTTTGTTCTTGGCCATTCGTAAAGTGATTTTTAATCTTATAATACACGGCATCTTAGATTCTATGATATGTAGTAATTCATAAATCAGCATGGTTCTGTTCCCCTGTAGCTGGTGATTGGGCTTTGCCTAAAGCTACTCTGTTGATGGCGGACTTCATCAGAAAGTCCAGAGTCCAAAAACAAACTTATTTGATTAACCAACTCTGGCAAATTAATGTTTTGTTCACTTCAACACAAATGTCTCAGACCACAGTTGATATTTGATTAAAAAGAGAAATTGTCTCCGATGGCTCTTGAAGCTTTTGAGGTAACGGTTCTTTATAATTCCCTAATTACAGAAAGTGTTCATTTTTAATTATTGGCAATTTAGGACATTGCGGAGGTTACAGTAAAATATTTCTGATATAGGTACAATCGGAAAGGGGGATGGTTCTGATGTAATCATGGCATCCCAAAATTATACACACACACAGTATAAACAGGGAATGTTGTGTATGCATAGATGTATAATTATCTCTGTGGCCTCCGAAGACCCCATGAGTTATTATGCTAGAACTGAGAGACTCAGACGTGTTTAATGGCAGAAGCAAGCATTCCATTAACTTGGTGAAAGAGTACAAATCAGCTAGCTGAGATGTTTCTTCTTTACCTTCACAAAGGTGCACCCCGGCCCGGTGTAAGTTTATACAATCAGGGGTGCAGCAGGAAGAGTTTAACTAGGTCAGAAGAGTGCTAACTTTTTTCAGGCAAGCATTTGTCCTTGGTAAATTCAGTAAGCCATGCTATTACATACCAGCCCCAGCCTCCTCCTTACGCAAGTATGACACTCCTGTGACTCCCGTCTCCCCAGCTTCATTCTGCAAATTTGTGTTCTAGCTGTGTGCCAGGATAAGAACTTTCTCCATTAACACAGGGGCTCTCAACCTAGGGCCTTTCCAGGCATAGGCCAAGCCTTGGCTAACAAGACCTAAAGGAGCAAAGGGGTAATTTTTTTAATTACCTAAGGAAATCTGATTAGATTTGAATTCCTTTGAAAGAACCTTTGGAATTTATTTATACAACTATCTTAGCACTTGAGATTTAAGATGTGTCCAGGTATAGAATATTTTTTACATCTTAATTCACTCTGAATTCATGATTTTTCATATACCCCACTCATAAGATGAGGTAAGTGAAAAGTGTAGATTTTGAATGTCTGCCTTTATTTTCCCAGTTTATAGACACATGCTGAATGTGACTATTGCTAGAGGAATGTATTATTCTCTTAGGTGTCATAATTAGAAAGGTCACATCCCCAGATTTTTCTGATAAAATATGCTGCACCTTGAGACGCTCACATGGAACCAAAGGTATCTTTCACCAGATATTTTAATCTCATTTGAAAACTTGTACTTGGTTCAGGGAAGTACTCTGAAATAAGACCCTATCTGCCCTTTAGCTCTCTTCTTTCTTCTCGGAAGGGAGAAATAGTGATGACATCTCATTAAAAGCTCTCCTGCTGCAGTTTAAACCTATTTGCTTTCATTCTGTCTTCAAGCTGAGAACAGCTCATCACTATTTTCTTTGTAAAAATCCTGAAGTATTTGACAATTGCTAGTAAGAACATGCCAAGCTTCTCTTTTTGACACTTTACAAATCCCTTTATTAAACTTTCATCATTTGTTTAGCTTCTCTCCCTCTCTCTCTCTCTCTCTCTCTCTCTCTCTCTCTCTCTCTCTCTCTCTCTCTCTCTCTCTCTCTCCCTCCCTCTCTCTCTCTCTCTCTCCCTCTCTCCCTCTGCCTCTCACTCACTCACTCACTCACTCAACCACCCACTGGGTGATATGTCTTTCCCACCTATCTTGAATTGTTATCAAATAAGAACGTGGCCAATTAAAAAGGGAGGATTAAAGAACATGGCTTCCTTTCAGCTTCCTCTCTGAAATGATAACAAATACACTAGAACTTCACTTCTCAAACTTGTAATGAGTAGTACAGATATGTGTTTAAGAGCACAGGCTTGAAAGCTTTACTGCTTGCGTTTGATTTCCAGATCTACCACTTGTCTTAGGAGAATTTTTTAACCTTTCTGTGCCTCATTTTCCTCAACTATAAAATGAGGATCATAATATTATCTCCCTTGAGTTACTCTAAGGATTAAGTTAAGGTAACATATATAAAGAGTTTAAAACAGTACCTGCAAATATTAACTATTACAGTTATCAACTAAGTTTCAAAATCAAAATTTGGTTATGTGCATTATGATCCGTACCAGAAGCTTATTCTGAATCCTAGATATCCTGTTTAGAGTAACCTAAAACACCAGCTCATTGTATTATAATTTTGATATTAATCAACCTGGCATGGTTTTTCTCTTAAAAATATAAGGCATGAGTAGATTAGTTCTTATAACACTTTTTAAAAATATTATCATTACCCCCAGATTTCCTAACCCAATTGTCTTAGCTCTTTAAGTTGTGACTGTAACAAGGTAAAAATTCTTTTCTGTGATGGACTATAAATAGTGACCAACCATCTCAGATTTCTTGGAACTGAGGGGTTTCTTGGGGCATAGGACTTTTACTGCTAAAACTGGGAACATCTTGGGCAAACTGGGATGGTTGGCCACTCACTCCAGGTATAAAAGTACTGTATAAGGTGGAGTAGAAGGGGGAAAGGAAGAAGCAGTAGTAATATTAATCTCACCAAACACAGAAGAATTCTAAATACAACACCACCATTCCCCTGATTTTTGACTCATGCAATCCCTGATGAGTATCTGAAGGGTAAAATTGCACTGAACTAATTAATTCTAAATGTCAGGTATTTGGGCTTCATTTTTTGCTGTTATCGTCATCTGTGGGATATATTTCTTCTCCTTCATTTTATGCTGTTGCACTTTCCTCTGATCATTTTTTTGCCTTTTTTTTTTCTTGTAGGTCAACTCAAATCAAAACATACTCATGGGATAATGCCCAGGTTATCCTGGTTGGGAACAAATGTGACATGGAAGATGAGCGAGTCATCTCAACTGAGAGGGGCCAACATTTAGGAGAACAGCTTGGTAAGAAACAAATGATCAAATTAATGAGAAAGAGAGCATGGTAATTACTTGTAACACAGTGCAGAGTCCCAGCTACTTGCTAGGATGGATTTAATGAAAAGATTGTCAACCCGACAGTAGAAACCAACACATCACCTGTAAGTAGTAAGTGGATTTCCTCCCACTTTCTGTGGTATCCTTAGAATCCAAGCACAATTACAGAAGCAAAATAGACAGCCAGCATCTGGATTTAGTACAAGATGTTCAAATTCCATTGCATAAGAAAGATAGGATGTGCCTTGCTTGCTATTTCTTTGGGGTTTTTTCTCTATATACAATATTTTATACTGAGTGAGCACTTTATTATGCTATATGATTGTTGTTTTCAAGTTTCCATTGGAGGAGGGTGGGTAATAGGCACAGAATAGGTCATGTTATAGATTCTGGTTCTAGAGACACCACTGGCAATGTGTGTTACAGTTACAAACCTCTTTGAAACTCAGTTTCCTCATCTCTTAAGAATGAGTATTATGACCCATGCCTACTTTACCAAGTCCTTGTAGATAAGATCAACTGAGATAAGAGATATGAAAGAGTTTTAGAAATGGCAAAGCCATTTCAAACGCAAAACATTGTATATAGGAGGAAAAATGCTTGAGTGAGTAAGGTAGAGTTTTGGTGCAAAGGAGGGAATCATGATTGATTTTTTTTAAATAATTTTTATTGGAGTATAGTTGACTTACAATGTTGTGTTAGTTTCAGGTGTACAGCAAAGTGAATAAGTTATACATGTACATATATCCACTCTTTTTTAGATTATTTTCCCATATATCTCATTATAGAGTATTGAGTAGAGTTCCCTGTGCTATACAGTAGGTCCTTATTAGTTATCTATTTTATATATAGTAGTGTGTATATGTCAATCCCAATCCCCCAATTTATCCCTCCCCCCTTTCCCGTCTAGTAACCATAAGTTTGTTTTCTACATCTGTTTCGGTATTGTAAATAAGACTCTATTTCTGTTTTGTAAATAAGTTCATTTGTACCATTTTTTAAGATTCCACATATAAGCGATATCATATGATATTTGTCTTTCTCTGACTTACTCAGTATGACAATCTCTACGTCCATCCATGTTGCTGCAAATGGCATTATTTTGTTCTTTTTTATAGCTGAGTAATATTCCATTGTATATATGTACCACATCTTCTTTATCCACTCCTTTGTCGATGGACATTTAGGTTGCTTCCATGTCTTGGCTACTGTAAATAGTGCTGAAATGAACATTAGGATTCCTTTTCAAATTATGTTTTTCTACAGATATATGACCAGGAATGGGATTGTTGGATCATGTAGTAGTTCTGTATTTAGTTTTTTAAGGAACTTCCATACTGTTCTCCATAGTGGTTGTACCGATTTACATTCCCACCGAGAGTGTAGAAGAATTCCCTTTTCTCTACACCCTCTCCAGCACTTATTGTTTGTAGATTTTTTGATGATGGCCATTCTGACTGTTGTGAGGTGATTGTAGTTTTGTACAACTACTCATTGTAATTTTGATTTGCATTTCTCCAATAATTAGTGATGTTGAGCATCTTTTCATGTGCTTTTTGGCTATCTGTGTGTCTTCTTTGGAAAAATGTCTATTTAGATCTTCTGTCCATTTTTTGGTTGGGTTGTTTGCTTTTTTGATATTGAGCTGCATGAGCTGTTTGCGTATTTTGAAAATTAATTCCTTGTTGCTTCATTTGCAAATATTTTCTCCCATTCTGTTTGTTGTCTTTTCATTTTGTTTATGGTGTCCTTTGCTGTGCAAAAGCTTTTAAGTTTCATTACGTCCAGTTTGTTTATTTTTGTTTTTATTTTCATTACCCTAGGAGGTGAATTCAAAAAGATATTTCTGCGATTTATGTCAAAGAGAGTTCTGTGTTTTCCTCTAGGAGTTTTATAGTATCCAGGCTTACATTTAGGTCTTTGATCCAATTTGAGTTTATTTTTGTGTATGGTGTTAGGGAGTGTTCTAATTTCATTCTTTTACATGTAGCTGTCCAGTTTTCCCAGCACCACTTATTGAAGAGACTGTCTTTTCTCCATTGTATATTCACGGTTGCTGGTTTTGATATCATATTTGTGTGTGGATGATTTTTTACCACTACTTTATGTTTGCCTTTACCAGTGAGCTTTCCCACTTGTGATCTTCTTGTTTCTAGTTGTGGGCTTCCCCACACACACACACATACACACACACACACACACACACACACACACACACCTAGAGAAGTTCCTTTAGCATTTGTTGTAAGGCTGGTTTGGTGGTCCTGAATTCTCTTAGCTTTTGCTTATCTGTAAAGCTTTCGATTTCTCTCTCAAATCTGAATGAGAGCCTTACTGGTTAGAGTAATCTTGGTTGTAGGTTTTGCCCTTTCAACACTTTAAATATATCGTACCTCTCTGTTCTGGACTGCAGAGTTTCTGCTGAAAAATCAGCTGTTAACCTTACGAGGATTCCTTGTATGTTATTTGTTGCTTTTCCCTTGTTGCTTTTAATATTTTTTTCTTTGTCTTTAATTTTTGTCAATTTGATTACCATGTGTCTCGATGTGTTCCTCCTTGGGTTTATCCTGTATGTGACTCTCTGCACTTCCTGGACTTGGATGAGTGTCTCCCTTTCCCATGTTAGGGAACTTTTTAGTTATAATCTCTTCAAATTTTTTCTCAGGCCCTTTTCCTTTCTCTTCATCTTCTGGGACCTCTATATTGCAAATATTCGTGCATTTGCTGTTGTCACAGAGGTCTCTGTGACTGTCCTCATTTTTTTTTTCATTCTTTTTTCTTTATTCTCTTCTATGGCAGTGATTTCAAACACTCTGTCTTCCAGCTCACTGTGTTCTTCTGCCTGTTATTCTGCTATTGATTCCTTCTAGTGTATTTTTTTATTTCAGTTATGGTGTTGTTCACCTCTGTTCTTCAAATCTTCTCTTTTTTAAACATTTCTTATATCTTCTTGGTCTGTTCCTCCATCTTTTTCTGAGATTTTGAATCATATTTACTATTATTACTCTGAATTATTTTTTAGGTAGATTGCCTATCTCCTCTTCCTTTAGTTGTTCTCATGGGTTTTTATCTTGTTGCTTTGTCTGCAACATATTTCTCTGTTGTCTCATTTGTCTAACTTTCTGTGTCTGTGGTCTCCTTTCCACAGGCTGCAGGATCATAGTTCCTCTTGCTTCTGGTGTCTGAGCCCTGGTGGGTGAGGTTGGTGCTGGAGCTTTTGTAGGCGTCCCAGTGGGAGGGACTGGTGCCTGCCCTCTGGTGGGTAGAGCTGGGTCTTGTCCCTCTGGTGGACAGGGCTGTGTCAGGGGGTGTGATTTGAGGTGGCTGTGAGCTCAGTGCAACTTTAGGCAGCCTGTCTTCTGATGGGTGGCACTGTGTTCCTATCTTCTTTGTTGTTTGGCCTGAGGCTTTCCATCACTGGAGCCTGTAGGTTGTTGGGTCGGGCTGGGTATGGTGCCAAAGTTGAGACCTCCTGGAGAGTTCATGCCAATCAGTATTCCATGGGGCCTCCACTACCAGTCTCCTTGCCCCACACAGCAATCTACAGCTGACCCTTATCTCCCCAGGAAAGCCTCCAAGACCCCTAGGTAGGTCTAACCCAGGTTCCTATGGATGCACTGCTTTTTGCTGGTCCCAGTGCACATGAGACCTTGTGTGCACCCTCCAAGAGTAGAGTCTCTTTGCCCCAGCCCTGTGGAGTTCCTTCACTCAAGCTCTGCTGGTTTTCAAGGCTAAATGCTCTGGGGGTTCTTCTTCCCAATGCCAGATCCTCAGTGTATGCTGTCCATTATCCCCTTGATAGGAGGTGTGACTGATGTTGTAGTGACAAGAGCCTGCATTGGATATTGAACCTCCCCTTTGTTCTGTGGTTGTCACTGCCCTGTTGGGTGGGGTCTGCTCCCTAGTTCTTGGAGTAGAGGCCCCCAGATCTGTTTCTTGGCTGTGATTCTGATCTGTGGTGTGAGTTAGGTGGGACTGGAGCACTCCCACTGGGAGAGAAACCACTGAGTATCCCTCCTCTGGAGCTGTTCACCTGTGGGTGTGCTCTGTTGTGTCACCTTTCACCTGTTGTGCAAGCTCTCAGATTACACTGTTGTTGGCACTGCTCTCAGCCCCACCTTAACTGTGTGGGTGTGCCAGCAGTCGGCCTGGTGTCTCTCAGGTGCTGTTTTCACCAGGCCACTAGTGTAGATCCACTGAAGTCAGGTTCCAGGATTGCAGTAATCATGGATCTGCATCCACTGTGGATGCTATGGGGTCAGCTCGGACTCTGGCCTGGCCCAACACCCATGTGTACGTGTCCACAAAGTCCACAGCTACTAAAGCTAGACCCGTCTCAGCTGTAGGAGCACTCGTTGTCTGTTCAGATGTTCTGCAGGTGCTGAGTTTACAAAGCCGGTTGCAGGGGTGTAAATCCTCAGTTTGCACAGCAGTAAGGGGAGATTTCATCTCTTCTTCCTTAGTTGCACGGTCCCTGGGGCTCAGCTGTGGTTTCAGCCCCACCTATGCATGTGGGCCACCCACAGGCATCTGCTCCTGAGGCTGCCCCAGAGCACATGAGCCTGCCCTGGTGGGAAGGGGGCACAGAGGAGGCGGCGGCTGGGGGACACCCATGGCAGGGACTGGTGCGTGGGGAGAGAGGCTGCAATGGCCATGATTGATTTATTAATTCAAGGCATTTTTTACTGAGCACCAGTTGTGTATCCTGCACTGTGTCAGACATCACAGGGGATACCAAAAAAGTGTGATCCACAGTCCCTCGGCTCAAGTTGCTTCCAATCAAGTGGGGAGACCAGAGATACACACAAGAAAGCAGAAATAACAGGACAACAACAAAAATAGCATCATGAGGATATGATAAGCTTGGAGATAGGTGCCAAGAGGAAAGCAACAGAGGGAGGGAGGCAGACACAGGTGTTACAAAGAGGTGTGAGAGTGAAGTAAGATGGGAGGCAGATAAGGAGCAATGCAGAGGAAACAGGGAAAATGTATGGAAATGAGCAGAACAGCTAGGAAGAGGTGAGTGATGAGAGGAGCTAACCATCATATGGGTTAAATGGCAAGACAAGTTTTGAATGTTCCTGAAAGGAGAGTAGAATATGAAAACCATGAGGAGGAGAAGAAACATCATGAATAAAGGGCACAGTGGAGTGAGGACATTGAGAGGAACATTGGGAGGACAGAGAGTGGAAAAGTTGGAACCCAGCATGATGTTATGGAAGTAGAGTGGATTTGGGGAACAATTCCAGCCCTAAGCAAATGAGCTGGAATTTCTTTCTTTTCCTTCCCTCCTCCCTCCCTCCTTCCCACCTCACTCCCTCCTATCCCTTTTTCCTCCCTCCCTTCCTTCTGAGAGTCTGGCTTTCTAACCTTTTTGCCCAGGACCTACAGTAAGAAATGCATTCAATCTAGCAACCCAGTGCATACATACCTAGAGAGAAAGAGAATGAAACCAAAGTTTTACAAAACACATTTACTCTTATTAGATGAGATTTGTTCTGATGCTATTCTCTTTTCTATTATTTTTCATTTTAATTTTCATTTTCATTCATTTTTAATAATTGTTTCAACTCACTAAATAAATCTTAGGATCCACTAATGTGCTTCAACCCGCTATAATTTGAAAAACTCTGTTCTGAAGGGGGTACTTTGTGATTAATCTGCAGGGAGTGTGCAGCACAGATTAGAGAAGCAGACATCCTCTCAGTGGGGCACCCTGTCACTTGGTCATCTCATAAATGAACTATGCACAGTCCAGTCTGAGAGCTTGACCATTTCCTTATGAGATTAGTGAGCTCATTAGACCAAAGGCTATCACCCAATGACTGCAAGAACCCTCCCACCAAACTTTCTTACATTCGCCCATGAGAAAATCATACAGCTGATGTCTGTTCTTTCTGTGGCTGCCCTTGAGCTTTTATCATCTCGTTCATAGGGCCTCTCCCCATTCCATCAATTTAACAATCTTTTTCCCCCAAAAGTCTGAAAAACTTGGCTATCTTTTCTTTGTCCTCTTAGCACCTCAGGAAGTTAGGAATGGAGAATAGTAGATTCCCCAAGAGAAGAGAGAAAAGAAATCTGGGAGAGGGTTGGCAGGGTGGCTGCCTGAGACAATCCCTTCCCTCCCTGTATTTTCTTGACTAGTCAGGCATATGCTATGTGGAGGGAAGAAACTGCTACACAGACGTAAGTGACTTCTATATATAAACCTGAAAATTGTTTGGTTCAAAGAACAATAGATGGGAGCCAATATTTTAGTGACATTGAGCCAGGTAGCTGGTTACATTTTTTACCACTGTAATAAATTACCTGGGTGTTGAGAAGGTCATGTTGTGGAAGGGGACATGTAGAATGGTGTGAATGCATCAAGAGGGCAGCCTTCCTTGGAACTCCACTGACTGACACAAACCCTTTTCATGCGGTACACAGATGAAGGAAAGTTCCTGAAATTGTGAGGCAGAAATGGTTTATGTACCCATACACATTCTTCCAATGATTTCTGATTGATTTTTTGCTCTGTATTCAATAAACCCCAGCAGTTGTCATAGCAACCAACACTTGGGCATTCTTAGAGAGTCGTTTACCTTCTTTAATGTGCTTTGTTCTTTTCATGACTACACACCCTTCTATAAATGATCATGAGAGATCATTTATACGGGGAAAAAAACCTCACAATCAGTTTAAAGATTTTAAAGGTCTTAGCTTTATTTTCTTTTAATTACTGATAAAATTCCATTGTTCAGAACAGCATCACACACACACAAATGTTGGGCACTGTTTTTTAAATGTCATTACCACATCTTAGCAGATGGTTCAAAAACACTGCTGTATTGATCTAGTTACAATTAATTCTCCATTGTGGATGGTTACATCCATAACATTTGCTTATCCTAATGAAGGTACTTGATGGAACTGAGCTGTAGCTGAGGTCTTTAAAATACTTGTATGTCAGCTGCCCTTGCCAATCCAAACATTTACAATACATCAGGTGCTTGGGAATACAATCATAATGCTACCTTTCAGGAGCAACCATTGTGGCGCCTGTGATACACTATGCAGACAACCAGCATTTTTCTGGTCTTCCCTTTCCTGATTGTTTTGTTTCATTTGGCCTCCTGGGCATGCCCTCCTTCTTGCATTCTGCCATCTTGGCTTCTATACCATGGTGCTCTCTCTCCAGCCATACCTTGGCTGTTTCCTTGGGAGACTCCTCCTCTTTCTCCCTCTCGCACTTTGCCTTTCCATCCTTGGCCCACCACTCTTCTCTCTCTGCACTCTCCCTTAGATATTCCCAACTATTTCTGAGGCATGAACTCTGCCTATAAACTAATGACGGCCAAGTCATGTCTTAGCCCTGACCCTTTCACCTGACCCTCTACCCACCTGCCAGCTGCATGTATTCAATACTTCCGATTTTGGGTGGTCCTCTAAATCATGTGCAGCTGAATCCTCTGGGGTTCTTTTTCAAGTGCATATTTGTCAACCCTAACTCAGGCATGCTGCTTCAAAGTTTCTGAAGGTCAGGAATCTACATGTTTAACAAACAACATTCTGACTTTCCTACAACCCTAAAATTTTAGAACACTGGCTTAAATAGCTGCAAGTGTTTGGAGAAGGTAGGGAACTGCCCGAGCTGAACATTATCTTCTAGTATCATTCTTCCCAGGTGTGTTTTTGGCATTTACTATATGCACATGTACCTATAACAATATATAGGAATGTTTTCGATTTTTATTTTTATCCAAATGCCAAATTTATAATATGGCAATAATCTATATGTATGTACAGTCTCATAATTTGTTTTAAATGTAAAAATATTAAATATTAAATTAGAAAAAATAGAAATAATTAAAGATATAAGTTTTCCTAAAATAAAAGTAATATAACTGGGAATAAGAACAAAGAAATGTATGGAGGAGAATGGATTTGTATTGCCCTGAAATTATAGAAGAAAGAATACTTGAACCATTTTTACAAGCACTGAATGGGCAGAAAGTGCAGAAACTCTGAGGTTTCCTAAAAATGTAGTCAGAGAAACAAAAATTGCAGATAAACTAAATTTGCTTCTGGAGAGAAGTGATGTTTTTAATAACTAATTTATAAGGCTCTAATTTTGTTTTTAATTTGCATTCATATTTCTTCCTAAAGTAAGTAACAGATACATATATCCTATTACTCTCCATTCAAATAATTGTCATGATATCATGTGCCTGTATTACTAAATTCCAACCCTGTTGTCTCCATCCTTCCTCCTTGTCTAGCACAGGGAACCCATGAGGATTTCTGACAACTATAAAATATTCTTATACTTTGCCATCTTTCCAACCTGTAAAATTTGTTTCCCCTTCTTTTCACATTTAATGACTTGTTTTGTTTTGTCTATTCATCTTCAAATGTTTATTAAACACCTGTAATGATATTAAGGAGTCATAAAATATGTATCTTCCTCCTCGTGGAGCTTAATGTGTGGTCTGCATGTCAAAAATACAATAAAATATCGTGAATGCATAAATTGTTTCCAGCCCTTCAAAACAAGTATAACTTGAAGGATGAAGGCGGGACATACAGATCTACAAATATATAGTTCCTTCTGTTTTAAGAATATGAAGAGTGACAAAAAAGTCACATTCTATGTCTATAAACTCTGAAACATTGATTCAATAAAAGCTGGCTTAATTAAACAGTTCCTTCAAGGGAATAATCTCTTGAAGTAGAAAAAGGTAAATTAAAGACAAATCAGAAAGGATACTCCTTCACATAACAAAGTATATACTAAAAGAACTGATTGTTTCTGGAGGAGGGAGGTGGTGCAGACAGGATATATTCAATATAGTTGCTTCCCAAAAAGTCTAGATAAATCAAGTAAGGCAGATACACCATGGCTAATAGAGTTTGGACTCTATGGGACATTTCTATCCCACCAAGAATAAGTTTGAGCACATTGACCATGCGGCTTCATATGCCCTGATATCACTCTTGGGGACATGTTAACTAGGGTGAAAGGAACATCATTGTTACCAAGCCAGGAAAGTCTACCTCCTGAGATTTTAGTGCCCATGCTGCTGATTTCTGCTGAGACTGGATGACTTCAGGGATGCCTAATTTAGGAACTCTGATTCTAGGATTCTTCAATCGGTTTCTAATTTGAGTCTTTTAGTGTAAACACCCTTGTCTTTCATTGCCAACTCAGGTGAGAATGAACAAAGCCGTAACTTCACTGAACTTTGGATCCATGCAGTCTGATCCTAGGCAGCCAGATTCTCTTTATACATTTTCCATTGAAGAGAATTATAATTACCAGCGTCACACCCTCCTGACTGCTAAGGTCCGCTTGAGTCACTGTATACTTGGAACGACCTTGAGATACAGATTAGGTCTTAACTGTGTTTAGTTTTCTATTTTACAATCCAGGAGAGAATTAGGGCCTATATAACTGATAAGCCTATTTAAACTCTGTTCATGGACCCCAGAGTCTTCCAGTGATCCACAGTGATCCAGTGAAAGATGACAGAAAATGACTAGATCACTGTTAAGGATAAATTTTCTCAAATGCAATATTGCCCAAGTACATAATATTTATTTTCAAACAGTGCCCAGCTTTATGGAGTTTCCTCCAACCAGTAAATTGGAAAACTCCTTTACTACTCATTCTGTGCCTTATAAGAAACCTCTGAAAATTCTTGATGGCCTCACTCTCTGGGCCTTAAAAATTACACTGAGGGCTTCCCTGGTGGAGCGGTGGTTGAGAGTCTGCCTGCCGATGCAGGGGACACAGGTTCGTGCCCCGGTCCGGGAAGATCCCACATGCCGCGGAGCGGCTGGGCCCGTGAGCCATGGCCGCTGAGCCTGCGCGTCCGGAGCCTGTGCTCTGCAATGGGAGAGGCCACAACAGTGAGAGGCCCGCATACCGGGAAAAAAAAAAAAGAATTACACTGAGACAGTTACCACTAAACCGGTTAACGGCAACGTCTTAGTACCTTTAGAGCATTATTTTAGGGAATCTGTCAGGAGGACTACTTACGGTAGTTCCCTTCTAAATAATGAAAAATTAAGGTATTGTAAAGTGTGCTGTCTTTCTTCTTTGTTGCGCTGAGAGAGCAACATAAGACTGCTCTGAGACTAGGAATAACAGATAAATTAACTCAAGTCACAGGTAGGCCTCAGAACATTGAGGGGATCTCACTTCTTTCTCAGAAAATTCAATTCAGGCAGGACCAGGGCAAGGAGAGGAGAAAAGTAAATAGAAGGAAGATTGAATCTAGAGAAGGGGTTCTCAAAAATACCAGTGTACAAACTATACATCAGGCCAGTTAAATTGGGATCTCTCTGGTGGGACTCAGTCAACAGTATTTTATTTTATTTTACTGAGGTATAATTGATATATTAGTTCAGGTGTGTAACATAATGATTCAATATTTGTATGTAATGCAAAATGCAAAATGATCACCACAGTAAGTCTATATCCATCACTATACATAATTACAAAAACTTTTTTCTTGTGATGAGAACTTAAGATTTATTCTCTTAACAACTTTCAAATATGCAATACAGTATTTTCAACTATGGTACTGTGCTGTACATTACATCTCTGTGATTTATTTATTTTATAACTGGACATTAGTACCTTTTGAACCTTTCATCCATTTTGCCTGCCCAACCCCCGGCCCCCACCTCTGTTCACCACCAATCTGTTCTCTGTATCTGAGGTGGGTTTTATTTTGGAGGGTTTTTTTGGGGGGAGGTGGTTTGCTTTTTTTTCTGAGATTCTGCACATAAGTGAGATCATACAGTATTTGTCTTTCTCCTTCTGACATATTTCCCTCAAGGTTCATCCATGTTGTCATAAATGGCAAGATTTCTTTCTTTTTTATAGCTGAATAATATTCTATTGTGTATGTGTGTGTGCATATGTGTGTTTATCCATTCATCCAATGATGGACACTTAGGTTGTTTCCATATCTTGGCTACTGTAAATAATAATGTAGTGAATGTAAGGGTGCCTATATCTTTTTGAGTTAGTGTTTTTGTTTTTATTGTATAAATGCCTAAAAGTGGAATTTCTGGATCATATGCTATTTCTATTTTTAATTATTTGAGGAATATCCATATATGGCTATACCAATTTATATTCCCATCAACAGTGCACAAGGGTTCCTGTTTCTTCATACCCTTACCAACACTTGTTAATTTTTGTATTTTTGGTAATAGCCATTCTAACAGGTGTGAGGTGGTATCTCTTTGTGGTTGTGACTTACACTTCACTGATGATTAGTGATGTTAAATACCCTTTCATATACCTGTTGGCCATCTGTACGTCTTTGGAAAAAATGTCTATTCAGATCCTCTGCCCAATTTTTAATCATATTTTTTGTTTATTTATTGCCTTTGAGTTGTACAAGCTCTTTATATATTTTGGATATTAACCCCTTCTCCGGGTAAATAGTTTGCAAATTTTTTCTCCCATTCTGTATGTTGTCTTTTCATTTTCTTAATTACTTTTTTTTTCTTTTTTGCTGTGCAAAAGCTTTTAAGTTTGATGTAGTCTCATTCGTTGATTTTTGCTTTTGTTGTTTGTGCTTTGGCTATCATATCCAAAGAGTCATTGCCAAGACCAGTGTTGAGGAGTTTCTTCCCTATGTTTTCTTCTAGGAGTTTTATAGTATCAGGTATTGTGTTTAGGTCTCTGATTTATTTTGAGTTGACTTTTATGAGTGGTGTGAAATAAAGGTCCATTCTCATTATTCTGCATGTGTTCATCCATTTTTCCCAACACCATTTGTTGAAGAGACTATCTTTCTTTATTTAGTGCTCTGGGCTCCCTTGTCAAATATTAGTTGAGCTTATGAGCAGGGGTTTAATTCTGTGCTCTCTAACTTTATTCCATTGGTCTATGCGTCTATACTTTTTTTTTTATTACTGTAGCTTTGTAGTATAGTTTGAAGTATGATAGCTCCAGCTTTGTTCTTTTTCCTCAGGATTGCTTTGGCTGTTTGGAGTCTCTTGTGGTTCCATACAAATTTTAGGATTGTTTTTTCTATTTCTGTGAAGAATGCCTATGGTATTTTGTTGGGAATTACATTAAATCTGTAGATAGATTTGGATGTTATGGAGATATTAATAATATTCTTCCAATCCATGACAGTATGATGTCTTTCCACTTGTTTGTGTCTTCTTCAGTTTCTTTCAGCAAAGCCTTGTAGTTTTCTTATAGTCTTATACAGATCTTTCACTTCCTGGGCTAAATTTATTCCTAAGTATTTTATTGTTTTTAATGCTATTGTGAATGGTATCTTATTCAGATATTTCAACCTTAGTGTAAAGAAATGAAACTGATTTCTGTATGTTAATTTTGTATCCTATAACTTCACTGAAATTGTTGATTAGTTCCAAAGTTTTTTGGTTGAGACTTTGGAATTTTCTATATACTGAATCATATTGTCTACAAATAGCAAATCATTCCTGATTTGGATGCATTTTATTTCTTTGTCTTGCCTAATCCCTCTAGCTAGGACTTCCAGTACTATACTCAATAGGAGTGGTGAGAGTAGGCATTCTTGTCTCATTCCTGACCTTAGTGGAAAAACTTTCAATTCTTCTCCATTAAGTATAACGTTAATTGTGGGTTTGTCATATATGTTGTGGTATATTCCTTCTATACCCAATCTGCCAAGGGTTTTTATCATGAAAGGGTGTTGTATTTTGTCAAATGTTTTTCTACATCTGTTGGGATGATCATGTCATTTTTATCTTTTATTCATATGATGATTACATTTATTGATTTGTGTATGTTGAACCATCCAGAGATGAATCCCACTTGACAACGGTGTGTAATCCTTTTTATGTTCTCTTGAATTTGGTTCACTAATATTTTGTTGAAAATATTTTCATCCATATTCATCAGGGGTGTTGGTCTGTACTTTTCTTGTGGTGTCCTTATCTGGTTTGGTATCAAGGTGATGCTGACCTCATAGAATGAGTTTGGAAGTGTTTCCTTTTCTTCAATTTTATGGAGAGTTTGAGAACGATTGGTATTAATTCTTCTTTGAATGTTTGGTAGAATTCACCAGTGAAGCCATCAGACGCCCCCCCCTGGGGTTTTATGTGTTGGAGAGTTTTGATCACTGATTCAATCTCTACTCATTGTTGATCTTTTCAGATTTTCTATTTTTTTCTCATTCAGTCTTGTTAGGTCGTGTGTTTCTATAAATTTATCTATTTCTTCTAAGTTATCTAATTTGTTGGCATATAATTGTTTATAATAGTGTCTTGTGATCTTTTGAATTTCTGTAGTATCAGTTGTAATGTCTCCTTTTTATTTCTAATTTTATTTATGTGAGTTTTCTCTCTTTTTTTTTAGTCTGGCTAAATGTTTTTCAATTTTGTTTCTTTTCAAAGAAGCAGCTCATAGTTTCATTGATCCTTTTTATTGCTTCTCTAAACTCCATGTCATTTATTTCTGCTCTGATCTTTATTATTTCCTTCCTTCTGCTAACTTTGGGCTTAATTTATTCATTTTCTTGTTCCTTGAGTTGTAAAGTTAGGTTATTTGAGATCTTTCTAATTTCTTAATACATTGTTTTTTTCAGTATAAACTTTCCTCTCAGAATAGTTTTTGCCACATCACATAAGTTTTAATATGTTTTATTTTCATTTCTTTGCTGATTTCTAGTTCATGCCATTATGATCAGAAAAGATGGTATGATTTCAATCTTCTTAAATTTGCTAAGATTTTTTTTGTGTGTGTCTTGTATGGTCTATTTTGGAAAATGTTTCATGTGCACTTGAGAAAAGTGTATATTCTGCTGTTGGATGGAATGTTCTATATATGTCTGTTAAGTCCATTTTTTTTAGAGTATGGTTCAGTTCCAACATAGTGCCAAATGGGAGTGGGGCAGGCTCATCAACTCTCTTGGATCCTCAGAGATCCTATCTACTTACTTTCTAATACACAGGCTGGAAGAAATTTCTTGGGTGTCCTGGCACAATGGACAGAGGCAGTTTGGTTTTGTTATGAATGTCCAACTCATTGTAAATAAAAGGGGAGAGGAAAAGGGATGACTCACACTGCCATGATGCTGACGTCACTTCATTTGAAACTTTTTTTGTTTGTACAATCCTTAGAAAACTTTTTTGTTTGTACAATCCTTAAAAAAAAGTGTTTGGAGATCACTGATTAGATGATGGTTTATAGGGGGAGAACAGGAAGCTCATGTGTGCACACACACATGTATGTCACATGAATCAAAATCTCTAAAGCTGGAGTACAGACACTGGTGTTTTAGCTCCTCTGATGATTCTAATGTATATCCAGGGTTGAGAACCCCTAATTTAGGTTCTGCCCATGTGTTACCTGATTGTGTTGAAGTTGAGGACCATAGGCCTAAACTGAGCAGTGGCAGTGGGGTACAAATGAGGAGAGAAACTTTTACATGTTTAGGCAGTAGAACTAACAAAAGTTGGTGAATATCTGGATCCTGAAGGCTGAGGGGGGTAAAAGTTTCTGGCTTGAGTAACTAATTGAAGTCATTATGGAGGGAAATTTGGGAGTAAAATCAGCATGTTAACAGGCAGAAGGGAAGAAACCCAAGAAGAAGCAGAGGGTGGAGAGTCAGGAGAATGGAGCTACTTGGTGGAGAGCCATAGGGTGAATGGGACAAGATCTAGTGAGCAAATGGAAAGAACTAGCATTAAACCTAGGCACTGGAAACCAGAAATCCATAGTTTTAAAGATGACAGTAAATTATTTTTCAAATGCAAGTAGCCATCCCTTTCTTTCTATAAATTTAAATTGTTGTTAAGAGTTGCCTCCATTAAATGCATTTTTTATAACATTTCCTAATTTTGTATGCATTTCCTGATTGGTAGGAAAAAGTAAAGCAAATCATAAGAACTGGCCATCATGGCCATGTCTGCATTATTAACCTTGTCTTTAGCAACAGACTATAACTAGTTTAATGGTTGGTGGGGTGCACATTTTTATAGCTAATTTCAATTCGTGTGCTTCAGCCTATCATTATAGTGTCAGTTTAGCTTGCCAAGGGCCACTTAGTTAGGTGGGGTACACAAGCCAGAGAAGCATGAGCATTTCTGGTGGTGAACACACTCCTGCCTGGGCTATTTTAAAGCTTTCTTGTCAAGCTCAGTCCTGCAATGTTGCCTCCAGCAACCACACTTTAATAACGTATTTTTTTCCTTCAGTTTTTTAATCTCTTTCCCTTGTCCCTACAAAACCAATTCTGTAATAAAGCCAGGCTGAGGAGCCAGAAACTCTAATGAGAAGAGCAGTACCCTGAAGCCTATTTTTAAAACTGAAACCACTTGCATCATATATGCATTGACTTTGTTCTTCAGAAGATTTTTAAAGATTTATTTAAATCTTAATCATAGTGTTTATGAAAGAACAAGAATTTCCAATTTCTGGATTCAGTGCTGTTTAAATGCTCTAAGTACCCAGCAATGCTGTTTAAATGCTCTAAGTACCTGTCTGCACACAACTCTCTGCCTGGAAGCATGGCCACCCAACCATTATTTCCACTGGCTCACTTTCTCTTTGGCTAAGTAGTCCCAGGAGGTATAAAGCAAATCAACAGGGTCCATTTTAACGTGTTTGGATTAGTTTAGGTGTGATCCTACTTGTGTGGTAGGAAGGGAAGGGACCCCTATTTCCTCCTGATCCTTGTCTCCTTTGAGCTCCCCAATTCATATGAACTCTTGCTCTCCATTATCTCATAACCTTATGAATCTCTACTCTCTTTACTGGAAGCTAAAATTCACTCCCTAGCAAGTATCTGTTCTTTATGAATAAAGTGACTGTGTGCCCCAGTGTGCTCAGGACAGTCTCAATTTATGCTCATTTTTCAGTATGAGTATTAATAGCACCCCCTTTCAATCTCAAAAATGACTTGGTTTAAATGATAAATTTTATGGTCATCCAGCCCATGAATCCCCACCCACGCAGCATGTTTGAGTGGTAAACTCAACTTCCTCATTTACCTCGGGGTTCTGCATGCTGCTACTCTTCTGAACTGCCACTCATTTAATATTTTCACATCTCCCAGTAAATGAAGACCCTGGTGAATCCTTCTTTGACTCACCACTTTCTTTAGTCAACCCCACTAACCTAGGTGGTCTTTCCCATATTTCTCCTTACTGATCCAGATTTCTACCAACATTGATCTCTGGTGATATCCTCATTCCCATGAGTCCAGCTGCTCCAAGGGCTGCTGATATGCTCAATATGTTCTTGCTAAAGAACCTCCAAATTCCCATTGTCCTGCTACCACTTGTGAATCAAAGCTTATCTTCTAAACAACCTCAAATTGATATGTCACATGTCCCATCTTACAAAATTATCCATCCCTCACTTTTCTTATCGGGATTTGGCTCAGAACCCTACCTTTGCTTCTTCTCTTAGAATGATCTTCCAAGCTGTGACCTCTTCTCATTTTGTGAAATGTTTATAAATGAACCCAATTCCATGTTACAGAAATCTGTATAAACTGGTGTCTTTGTTTTTTATTTGGTTTTTAAAAAAACAGCAAATGCTAATATCAGTGTTACTTAACAATAAAATTAAAATCAGATATAAGAAATACAAACTGCAGCATTGGTATAGAGTTTAATCTGCTAAGTGTTGAGAGTTGAAAGAGTTTAAATCAATGAGGACCATTTGATCACACTGAATTGTGAAATATATTCTTGGTCAGCACAGTTGGCAGAGGTCCAGGTCTGTTTACCAGCTTTGTACACTTACCAATATTATTTCTTTTCCCTTGAGGCAAAATTATCAGAGCAGGGGAGAGTGGGGGAACAAATCACACTAACCAAATTCACAAGGGACTGATTTGTAATTTAAAATGCCTTTTATTATTGAGAAGTGTAAACGTTACATCATTGATAATATTTCTAACAGCTAATCAAGTGCATCCTATTGTCAATTGATAATACCCTTAGAAAAGGCATTCAATTTCATAAGGTTTCTCAGTGGCCCTAAAGCAAAGAAAAGGGAACCCAACAATATTCACTCATTTATTCCTTATTGTATTGACTGTTTACTATGTGCCAGGTCTGTGACGTTAAAGGAATACCAGTGAGCAAGGACAGTGTTCCCTTTTCCAATGGAAGTGGGCAGGCAGGCAAACCTGAATACCCACACAACTTGGTCAGGCACCCTCTCTTTCCCCTTGACCATGCTGAACAGTAAATACTCTCAATCCTTGACTCTCCTTTTTCTTGACTCCATGCAGACCAACTCCATTCTCTCCTGATGGTCTCACCTTGGAAATTTTAAAACTCATTAGGCCATGGCTAAGAGAAAGATCTTACCTCCTGTGTTAGAAATTTGGGAGACGCCCTAGTCCCTTAATGGATTTTGGGAAATGTCATGCATGTTCTCACCAGAGTCATCTGTTAATCCTATCTTGCAGTGAATTATGCCTGCATATGGCTAATCTCATGTACTTTGTAGCACTAATTTAGCACCTTTATTCCTCAGTGGGTGACTTTTTCTTGTTTCAATCCCAAATTCCAAGGATACATTCTATTTGGTACCTGTAGGCACCTCTTCCATATCTGTGTACATTATATCTAAACCATGGTATTTCATTCATGAATGTCATCAGAATAGAAATTTTCCCCACTAAGTCTAAATACTACACCCTATTCTCTCTCTTTTGCATTTAGTTATTTTCATTGAGGTATAATTGTCATATTAGTTTCAAGTGTACAACATGATTCAATATTTGTATATATTGTGAAATGATAATACAATAAGTCTAGTTGACACCCTTCCCCATTTATAGTCACTTTTTTCCCTGTGATAAGGACTTTTAAGATTCTTAGCAACTTTCAAATATACAACACATTATTAACTATACTCACCATGCTGTACATTACATCCCCATGACTTAGTACTTTTTGACCTCCTTCACCCATTTCATTCACCACCAACCCCCTCCTGTGGAAACCACCAATCTGTTCTCTGTATCTATGAGCTCGTTTTTTGGTTTGTTTTTTTAGATTCCACATATAAGTGAGATCATATGGTATTTGTCTTTCTCTGTTTGACTTATTCACTTAGCATAATGCCTTCAAAATCTATCCATGTTGTTGCAGATGGCAAGATTTCATTCTTTGTTATGGTTGAATAGGATTCCATTGTATAAGTATGTACCACATTTTCTTTATATTCAATACATTCATCCATTGATGGGTATTTAGGCTGTTTCCATATCTTGACTATTGTCAATAATGATGCTATGAACATAGAGGTTCATATATCTTTTCAAATTAGTGTTTTCATTTTCTTCACATAAATACCCAGAAGTAGAGTTGCTGGATCATGTGATAGTTCTATTTTTAATTTTTTGACGAACCTCCATACTGTTTTCCATAGTGGCTGCAAAATTTGCATTCTTACCAATAGTGCACAAGGGTTCCCTTTTCTCTACATCCTTGCCAACACCTGTTTTTCATGTCTTTTTGATAATAGTGATTCTAACAGGTGTGAGATAATGTCTTGTGGTTTTGATTTGTATTTCCCTGATGATTAGTGTTGTTGAGAATTTTTTCATGTGCCTGTTGGCCATCTGTTTGTCTTCTTTGGAAAACTGTATATTCAGATCCTCTGCCCATTTTTTAATCAGATTGTTTTTTTTCCTGTTGAGTTGTATGAGTTCTTTATATATTTTGGATATTAACCCTTTATCAGATATATGATTTGCAAATATATTCTCTCATTCAGTAGGTTGCCTTTTCATTTTGTTGATGGTTTCCTTTCTTGTACAGAATCTTTTGTTTGATGTAGTCTCACTTGTTTAATTTTGCTTTTATTGCCTTAGCTTTTGGAGTTAGATCCAAAAGGTCATCACCAAGACCAATGTCAAGGAGCTTACTGCTTGTTTTCTTCTGGCAGTTTTATGGTTTCAGGTCTTGCATTTCAGGTCTTTAATCCATTGTGAATTAGTTTTTATGTATGGTGTAAGATAGGGTTCCAGTTTTATTCTTTTGCACGTGGCTTCCAGTTTTCCCAGTACCATTTATTGAAAAGACTGTCCTTTCCCTATTGTATATTCTTGGCTCCTTTGTTGTAAATTAATTGACAAAATATACATAGGTTTATTGCTGGGCTATCTGTCCTGTTTCATTGAGCTATGTGTCTGTTTTTATGCCAGTACCATGCTGTTTTGATTACTATAGCTTTGTAATCTACTTTGAAATTAGGGAACATGATGCATCCAGCTTTGTCCTTGCTCAAGATTGCTTTATCTATTCCGAGTCTTTTGTGGTTCCATATAAAATTTAGGATTGTTTGTTCTATTTCTGTGAAAAAAAATGCCATTGGAATTTTGATAGGAATTGAATTGAATCTATAGATTGCTTTAGGTAGTGTGGATAGTTCAATGATATTAATCCCACCAATCTATGAGCATGGAATATCTTTCCATTTATTTGTATCTTATTTCTTTCATCAATGTCTTATAGATTTAGTGTATGGGTCTTTCACCTCCTTGCGTAAATTTATTCCTAGGTATTTTATTCTTTTTGGTACAGTTGTAAATGAGACAGTTTTATTAATTTCTTTGCCTGGTAGTTTGTTATTAGTGTATAGAAACACAGAAGATTTTTGTATATTGATTTTGTATCATCAACTTCCCTAACTTTGTTTATTAGTTGGAAAATTTTTTGGTGGATTCTTCATGTTATTTTATATGTAATATTATGTCATTTGCAAAAAGTGACAGTTTTACTTTTTTTGATTTGGATGCTTTTTTTTTTCCTTTTCTTGCCTGATTTCTCTGGCTAAGGCTTCCAATACTATGTTGAATAAAAGTAGTGAGAGTGGGCATCCTTGTCTTGTTTCTGCTCTTAGAGAAATAGCTGAAAGCTTTTCCTGATGAAAGTCATCAGAATAGAAGTTTTACCCCTGCTAAGTCTAGATACTACACCCTTATTTTGTCTCTCTCTTTTGCCTTTACTTTAATTAACTGACATTCTCCTGGATTGGCTTTAACTGACAGAGAAATTGCCATTCTAAGCAAGAAGTTTATTCAAAACACATAACTCATACAACTCAATAGCAAAAAGTGCATAACCCAATTAAAAAATGGGTAAAGGACATGAAGAGAGATTTCTCCAAAGAAGACATAAGCAAAAAGCCAACAGGTACGTGAAAAGATGTTCACCATTACTAGTCACTAGGGAAATGCAAGTTAAAACCAACAGTGAGTTTTCACTTCATGCCTGTTAGAATGGCCATAATCACAAAGACAAGAGATAATAAATGCTGGCAAGGATGTGGAGAAAAGAGAACTCTTATGCCCTGTTGGTGGGAATATAAATTGGTACAGCCACTATGGAAAATAGTGGCTTTTTGAGGATTCTCAAACAAATTAAAAATAGAACTACCATATGATCCAAGTTAACAAAAACACTAACTTGAAAAGATATCTACACTCTCATGTTCATAGCAACATTATTTACTATAGCCAAGATATGGAAACAACCTAAGTGTTCATAGATGGATGAACGCATGAAGTTGTGGGGAGTGTATACACACACACAATGGAATATTATTCAGCCATTTTAAAAAAACGAGGAAATTCTACCATTTGCAACAACATGGCTATACTTTGAAGACATTAAGCTAAGTGAAATAAGTTAGAACAAGACAAATATTGTATGATCTCACTTTTATGTGTAAACTTAAAAAAAAAAAGCCAAACTCATAGAAAAAGATACATGAGATTTGTGGTTAACCAGAGGTGGGGGAGGGAGGAGTGAGAGTTGGATGGAGGTGGTCAAAAGGCACAAACTTCCATATATAAGATAAATAAGTCCTAGGGATATAATGTACAACATGATAACTATAGCACACACAGCTGTATGGTATATAGGAATGTTAAGAGAGTAAATTCTAAGAGTTCTCATTACAAGGAGAAAGTTTTTTTCCCGTTATCTTCTTTCTTTTCTTTTTATTGTATTTATGAGAAGATGGATGTTAGCTGAACCTAATGTGGAAATCATTTCACAATATATGTGAGTTGAACCATCATCATTCTGTATGCCTTGAGCTTATACAGTGATGTATGTCAATTATTTCTCATTAAAACTGGGGAGAAAAAAAGACTGCAGGATTAATCATCATCTCATCCTCTGCCTTGATGGCTTAATGAACAAAGAAACTGCTGCTGGAGAGATGGTTCCTTTTCCAGATTCAAGATTTGTCAAGAGAAGGGATGGCTTAATTACAACTTTCAGAATCTCTCACTATATGTAGGAAAATCATTTGCATGAAGCTTCACATGCTTTCTGTGTCTGTTCTAAATAGGACGACTAGGCTGTGTTACCATAGAAAGGAACTAGATTTAGGCTTTGAGGAGAATGTCCTGATTTTAAGAGTGGGTAAACATTAAAATATGTTACTCCGGGTGGATAAGAATCCCCAAGAACATTTTTCTGAAGCTGACAGCTATCATTCTATAATGTTTGAGTGTGGTGCTGCCAGAATATAAAATAGAAATTAAGGGATGCTTGGAGATTAAGAATGCAGGAATTAGAGTCAGACTTCACTTCCTGTCCTGGTCTGCCAAACGTGTGACCCAATCACTTTTCTCAACTGTAAAATGGGCAGTGTGAAAGTACTTCATGGAGCTTGTCCCAAGATTAGGAAATAGATGCAAGATGCCTGGCACAGTATTTGCACATAGTGTGTGCTCAATAAAAGTTAGTTATATTTAAGATTCCACATCCTTGGATATCACAGTGAGATCTCATTAATTTGGGTCCTGATAATTGAAAACTTATTACACTACCTGCTCTATTTCACATGCATCCCCCACAGCAAAAATAAGCCCCTGATAATGCATATAAATATATTTGTAAACTAAAATCCTGCACAATAAAAGTTATTGATATTTTCACTTCATAAATAGGCTGTCTGGAAATTGTCTCCTTTATCACTGAAAGCCTATTAAAATGTTAAGGTACAAGGGGAATATTTAAACGATTTAAGAAAAACTCCTTTTAAACACTCAGCAGCTATTTCCGTCTACACAGTTACTCTGCCAATCATAAATGATCCTTCTTTACCAAAACCAGTCTAACAGAACCTCCACTTCAACACCTGAATTAACAACTATTGAAGTGTTGAAGTGTAACAACTCTGCGTTTCTTCAATAGTTTCAGAAATGTATCTTTCCTCACAGTTGGATAGAGATGGTTTGTTTTATATCACAAATTTTCCGCAAGGCAAAAACAAAATAATATTACATGGAATTCTGTACTAGGTAAACCCCACCCAGAAATAATCTGGCTGACAAAATTGCTCACAGTTGTACTCACTTTATAAACAAAAGAATAACTGATTCTCTTTTATTTTTCCATTCCCTTTCTTCCCCTTCTCCCAGCAATCAGTCCTTTAATTAGCCAAAGTCTACCAGACATCTGCTGGTGTCAGGCACTATATTAAATGTCGTGTGAGATAGAGCGAAGTCCTTATGGGATGCACAATCTAACTGGGGATCAAAATACACCTAGCATGTGGAGGTGGGGTAGGGGGAGGCTGAGAATGGGGATTAACTACTTAATGGATACAGAGATTTTGGCAGGGTGATGATTATGTTCTGGAATTAGGTAGTGGTGGTGGTTGCACAATATTGTGAGTGTACTAAAAGGTACTGAATTGTACACTTTAAAATGGCTAAAATGGTGAATTTACGTTATGCAAATTTTGAACCTAGTACAAAACAGCAACTACTAAGTTCCAAATACAAGGTAGAAAGAGAATTAGTAGGGAGCAGGGAATGTTCAGTGCACACTGGAGTCATCCAGCAAGACCTTAGAGTTCAGTGAGGTCTCAGCTAGTTCTTTTTTTTTTTTTAATTTTTATTTTATATTAGAGTACAGTTGATTTACAATGTTGTTAGTTCCAGGTGTACAGCAAAGTGATTCAGTTATACATAAACATATATCCATTCTTTTTCAGATTCTTTTCCCATATAGGTTATTACAGAGTATTGAGTAGAGTTCCCTGTGCTATACAGCAGGTTCTTATTAGTTATCTATTTTATAATTGTGTGTGTGTGTGTGTTAATCTCAAGCTCCTAATTTATCCTCCCCCCACACCTTTCCCCTTTGGTAACGTAAGTTTGTTTTTGAAGTCTGTGAGTCTCGTTCTGTTTTGTAAATAAGTTCATTTGTATAATCTATTTAGATTCCACATATAAGTGATATAATAATGATATTTTTTTCTGTCTGACTTCATTATAATCTCTAGGTCCATCCATGTTGCTGCAAATGGCATTATTTCATTCTTTCTTAGGGATGAGTAATATTCCATTGTATATATGTACCAAATCTTCTTTACCCATTCCTCTGTCTATGGACGTTTAGGTTGCTTCCATGTCTTGGCTATCAGCTAGGTCTTGAAACTTTCAAAATCAAATACCTACAGGGGATGGGCAGGTGATGCAAATAATTGAAAGAGTGAAGCTGCTAAGTGTAAGATTCAAACACAGTTTGTTTTACAAAAGTAATGTACTCTCCTTTCTCTGGAAACAATAGGCTCTTCTCTATGTAGCTTCCATTTTCCCACTGTTAATAGAGATGTGGGGGTCAAGAAGTGCCAGTGCAAAAGGAACTAACAATTGAGACATGGATTTCATGCCAAAGAGACATGACTGTGACAGAGATTGTGTCAGCTGAAGAGAGACTGCCCATCTGAAGTAGACCAGCCACAGATATCAGGGTATGCGACCAAAGACCCATGAGTATTCCAAAATTTAAAGATAAACCAGAAATCTGAATTTTTTTCCGGTTTTACTGAGATATAATTGACGACAGCACTGTATAAGTTTAAGGTGTACAATATAATGCTTTGACTTAGATATACCATGAAATGATAACCACAATAAATTGACAACCATTTAAAAAATTTTTTTTTTCCTTGTGAAGAGAAACTCATAGGATTTACAACTCAACAACTCTGATGTACATCATAAAACAGTATTAACTATAGTATTCACCTTGTATGTTACATCCCTAGTACTTTTATATCTTATAATCTTACAAATGGAAGTTTGTGCCTTCACCCAGTCTCCCACCACCTCATGCCACCTTTGGTAACCGTAAATCTGAATATCTTTTTCTATGAGTTTGGGGGTGTTTTGTTTTGTTTAGATTCTACATGTAAGTGTGATCATACGGTATTTGTCTTGCTCTGACTTATTTCAATTAGCATAGTGCCCTCAAGGTCCATCCATCTTGTCACAAATGGCAGGAATTCCTTCACTTTTATTCCTGAATAATATTCCTGTGTGTGTGTGTGTGTGTGTGTGTGTGTGTGTGTGTGTGTGTGTATGTGTATGTGTATGTATGTGTATTCCACCACTTCTTTATTCATTTGCCTCTGGACACTTAGACTGTTTCTGTGCCTCATCTATTGTAAATAATGCTGCTATGAACATGGAGGTGCAGATATTGCTTTAACAGTACTTTTGTTTCCTTTATGATATTCTCAGAAATGGAATTCCTGGATCATATGGTAGTTCTATTTTAAATTTTTGTAGCCTCCATACTATTTTCCATAGTGGCTGTACCAATTTACAATCTCACCAACAGTACACAAGGGTTCCCTTTTCTCCGCATCCTTGCCAACATTTATTATCTCTTATCTTTGTGATGATGGCCATTCTAGCAGGCATGAGGTGATATCTCATCTCATTGTGGTTTTGATTTGCATTTCTTTAATGATTAGTGATGTTGAGCATCTTTTCATGTGCCTGTTGGCCGTCTGTGTATTCTTTGGACAAATGTCTATTCGTATCCTCTGCTCATTTTTTAATTGGATTATTTTTTTCTGCTATTGAGATGTATGCGTTTCTGTATATTTTGCATATTAACCCCTCATCAGATAAATGGTTTGCAAATGTTATTTTTTTCCCATTTCATAGGTGGTTGCTTTGTTAATTTTTTTTTTTTTTTTTTTGCTATTCAGAAGCTTTTTAGTTTGGTGTCGTCACACTTGTTTATTTTCTATTTTGTTGCTTGTGCTTTAGGTGTCATATGGAAAAAAAGTCATTGCCAAGACCCATGTCAAGGAGCTTTTTTCCTGTTTTCTTGGAGTTTGTGGTGTCAGAGCTTACATTTCAGTCTTTAATCTATTTCAAGTTAATTTTTGTGAGTGCTGTAAGATAGAGATCTATTTAATTTTTTTACATGTGGATATAACAATTTTCCTGGAACCATTTATTGAATCAACTGTCTTTTCTCCATTGAGCATCCTGGCTCCCTTGTCAAATGATGTTTGGGTTTATTTCTGGGATATTCACTCTGTTCCATTGGTCTATGTGTCTGTTTTTATGCCAATACCATACTGTTTTGATTATTATAGAGTTATAGTACAGTTTGAGACCAGGAAGTATGAGATTTCCAGTTTTTCTTTCTTAGGATTGCTTTGCCTATTCAGGATCTTTTGTGGTTTCATGTAAATTTTAGGATTTTTTTTTTACTTCTGTAAAAAATGCCATTGGAATCCGAATAGGGGTTTCATGGAATCTACAGATGGCCGTTGGTAGTACTGACACTTTAATAGTATTAATTCTTTACATTCATGAACATGGGATGCTTTTTCATTTTTTTTGCCTCTGATTTTCTTCATCAGTGTCTTCTTTTCAGAGTAGAAATCTTTCACCTTCTTGGTTAAGTATTTTATTGTTTTTGATGCTATTATAAATGTGATTGTTTTCTTTTTCAGATAATTTGTTGTGATGGTATAGAAACACTACTGATTTGTGTATGTTAATTTTATATACTGCAGCTTTACTGAATTTGTTGATTAGATCCAACAGTTTTTTGTTGAAGTCTTTAAGATTTTCTATGTCTAAAATTATAGCATATGGAAATAGAGAAAATTTTTACTTCTTCCCTTCTAAATCTGATGCCTTTTTAAAACATTTCTTGCTTAATTGCTCTGGCTAGGACTTCCAGTACTATGTTGAACAGGAGTGGTCAGAGTAGGCACCCCTGTCTTATTTCTGATCATAGTGGAAAAGCTTTCAACATTTTACCATTGATGTTAGCTGTGGGCCTGTCATATATGACCTTTATTTTTACATTGAAGCACATTCCTTCCTACCTAATTTGTTAAGAATTTTTTTTATGAACAGGTGTTGAATATTTTCAGTGTTTTTTCTGTGATGTATCGCTTTGATTGATTTGCCTATGTTGAACTATCCTTACATCCCAGGAATAAATCCTTCTTGATCATGGTGTATAATCCTTTTACTGTGCTGCTGAACTTGGTTTGCTAATATTTTATTGAGTATTTTTACATCTGTATTCATTAGGAATATTGACCTGTAGTTCTTTTCTTACAGTGCTTTTTTCTGGCTTTTGTAGCAGAATAATGCTGTCTTCAAAATATGATTTTGGAAATGTTCCCTCCTCTTCAATTTTTTGGAAGAGTGTGAGAAAAATTGACATTAATTCTTCTTTAAAAGTTTGATAAAATTCACCACTGAAGACATCTGGTCCTGGGCTTTTCTTTGTAGGGAGATTTTTAAATATTTATTTTATTGAAGTATAGTTGATTTACATGTTATGTTAATCTCCACTGAAGAGCAAAGTGATTCAGTTATACATATAAATACCTTCTTTTTCATCCTTTTTTCCATTATGGTTGATTACAGGATATTGAATATAGTTTCCTGTGCTATACAGTAGGACCTTGTTACTTAGCCATTCTGTATATAATAGTTTACATCTGCTTATCCCAAACTCCCAATCCATTCATCCCTCCCCCCCCCATGCCAACCACAAGTCTGTTCTCTATGTCTGTGAGTCTGTTTCTGTTTCGTAGATAAGTTCATTTGTGTCATTGTTGGGAGAATTTTTATTACTGATTCTATCTCCTTATTAGTAAGTGGTCGGTTCAGAATTTCTATTTTGTCCTGATTCATTCTTTGTAGGTTGTATGTTTCTATGAATTTTTTACATTTCTCCTAGCTTGTCCAGTTTGTTGGTGTATAATTGTTCATAGTAGCCATTTATGATCATTTGAATTTCTCAGATACCAGTTATAATGTCTCCTTTTTCATTTATAATTTTGGTGATTTGAGTCCTCCTTTTTCTTTGGTTATCTAGGTAATGGTTTGTCGATTGTATTTATCTTTTCAAATCAACTCTTAGTTTTGTTAACTTTTTCTATGTTTTCCTGTTCTCTAGTTCATTTATTTCTGCTCTAATATATTATTTCTTTCCTTTTTCTAACTTTGGGGTTGATTTCTTCTTTGTTTTCTAGTTCCTTAAGCCATAGAGTTATGTTGTTTGAGACCTTTCTTGTTTCTTAAAGTATTTATTTCTATGAACTTCCCTCTTAGAACTATTTTTGCTGCATCTCATAAGTTTTGTAAGTAGTGTTTCCATTTACATTTGTCTCAAGATAGTTTATTTCCCCTGTAATCTTTGATTCATTGGTTGTTGAAGAAGTATTTAACTTCCATGAATTCATGAATTTTCTATCTTTATTCTTGTCATTGATTTCTACTTTCATATCATTGTGGTGCAAAGAGATACTTGGTATGATTTTAAAAGAGATACTTTGTATGATTTTAATCTTCCTGAATTTTCTAAGACTTCTTTTGTGGCCCATAATATGGTCAGTCCTATAAAATATTCCATGTACATTGAAAAGAATGTGTATAGTTGACCCTTGAATGACATCGATTTAAAGTGCATGGGTCTCTCACAGACATCTCCATCTCAACACTAAGACCCAGCTCCACTCGACAGCCAGCAAGCTACAGTGCTGGACATCCTATGCCAAACAACTAACAGGAGAGGAACACAACCCCACTCAGTAACAGAGAGGCTGCCTAAAATCATAATAAGTCCACAGACACCCGAAAACACACCACCGGATGAAGTTCTGCTGACCAGAAAGACAAGATCCAGCCTCATCCACCAGAAAACAGGCACCAGTCCCCTCCACCAGGAAGCCTACACAACTGACTAAACCAGCCTTAGCCACTGAGGACAGACACCAAGAACAATGGGAACTATGAACCTGCAGCCTGCAAAAAGGAGACCCCAAACACAGTAAGTTAAGCAAAATGAGAAGACAGAAAAACACACATCAGATGAAGAAGCAAGGTAAAAACCCACCAGACCAAACAAATGAGGGGGAAATAGGCAGTCTACCTGAAAAGGAATTCACACAAATGATAGTAAAGATGATCCAAAATCTTCGAAATAGAAAGGAGAAAATACAAGAAATGTTTAACAAGGACCTAGAAGAACTAAAGAGCAAACAAACAGTGATGAACAATGCAATAAATGAAATTAAAAATTCTCTACAGGGAATCCATAGAAGGATAACTGATGCAGAAGAATGGATAAGTGACCTGGAAGGTAAAATAGTGGAAATAACTATTGCAGAGCAGAATAAAGAATAAAATGAATTGAGGACAGTCTCATAGACCTCTGGGACAACATTAAATGCACCAACATTCGAATTATAGGCATCCAGAAAAAGAAGAGAAAAAGAAAGAGACTGAGAAAATATTTGGTGAGATTATAGTTGAAAACTTCCCTAATATGGAAAGAAATAGTTAATCAAAGTCCAGGAAGCACAGAGAGTCCCATACAGGATAAATCGAAGGAGAAGCATGCCAAAACACATATTAATAAAGCTATCAAAAATTAAATACAAAGAAAAATATTAAAAGCAGGAAGGGAAGAGCAACAAACATACAAAGGAAACCCTAATAAGGTTAACAGCTGATCTTTCAGCAGAAACTCTGCAAGCCAGAAAGGAGTGGCAGGACATATTGAAACTGATGAAAGGGAAAACCTACAACCAAGATTACTCTAACCAGCAAGGATCTCATTCAGATTTGACAGAGAAATAAAAACCTTTACAGACAAGCAAAAGTTAAGAGAATTCAGCACGACCAAACCAGCTTTGCAACAAATGCTAAAGGAACTTCTCTAGGCAGGAAACACAAGAGAGGGAAAAGACCTACAATAACAAACCCAAAACAATTAAGAAAATGGTAATAGGAACATACATATCAATAATTACCTTAAATGTAAATGGAGTAAATGTTCCAACCAAAAGACATAGACTGGCTGAATGGATACAAAAACAAGACCCATATCTATGCTGCCTACAAGAGACCAACTTCAGACCTTGGGAAACTTACAGACTGAGAGTGAGGGGATGGAAAAACATATTCCATGCAAATGGAAATCAAAAGAAAGCTGGAGTAGCAATTCTCATATCAGACAAAATAGGCTTTAAAATAAAGACTATTACAAGAGACTAAGAAGGACACTACATAATGATCAAAGGATCAATCCAAGACGAAGATATAACAATGGTAAGTATTTATGCACCCAACATAAGAGCACCTCAATACATAAGGCAAATGCTAACAGACATAAAAGGGGAAATCAACGGTAACACAATCATAGTAGGGGACTTTAACACCCCACTTTCAACAATGGACAGATCATCCAAAATGAAAATAAATAAGGAAACACAAGCTTTAAATGATACATTAAACAAGATGGACTTAATTGATATTTATAGGACATTCCATCCAAAAACAACAGAATACACTTTGTTCTCAAGTGCTCATGGAACATTCTCCAGGATAGATCATACCTTGGGTCACAGATCAAGCATCTTTTCCAAATACAATGCTATGAGACTAGATATCAGGAAAATATCTGTAAAAAATACAAACACATGGAGGCTAAACAATCCACTACTAAATAACTAAGATCACTGAAGAAATCAGAAGAAATTAAAAAATACCTAGAAACAAATGACAATGAAAACACGACAGCACAAAACCTATAGGATGCAGCAAAAGCAGTTCTAAGAAGGAAGGTTATAGCAACAATATCCTAGCTCGAGAAACAAGAAACATCTCAAACAACCTAACCTTACACCTAAAGCAATTAGAGAAAGAAAACAAAAAAAACCAAAGAGGGCAAAAGGAAAGAAATCATAAATATCAGATCAGAAATAAATGAAAAAGAAATGAAGGAAACAAATGAAAAAGAAATGAAGGAAACAAATGAAAAAGAAATGAAGGAAACAATAGCAAAGATCAATAAAATTAAATCTGGTTCTTTGAGAAGATAAACAAAATTGATAAACCATTAGCCAGACTCATCAAGAAAAAAAGGGAGAAGACTCAAATCATCAGAATTAGAAATGAAAAAGCAGTAACAACTGACACTGCAGAAATACAAAGGACCATGAGAGATTACTACAAGCTACTTTATGCCAATAAGACAACCTGGGAGAGAAGGACAAATTCTTAGAAAAGCACAACCTTCCAAGACTGAACCAGGAAGAAAGAGAAAATATGAACAGACAAATCATGAGCACTGAAATTGAATTGATTAAAAATCTTCCAACAAACAAAAGCCCAGGACCAGATGGCTTCACAGGCGAATTTTATCAAACATTTAGAGAAGAGCTAACACCTATCCTTCTCAAACTCTTCCAAAATATAGCAGAGGGAGGAACACTCCCAAATTCATTCTACGAGGCCACCATCATCCTGATACCAAAACAAGAAATATGTCACAAAAAAAGAAAATGACAGGCCAGTATCACTGCTGAACATAGATGCAAAAATCCTGAAGAAAATACTATCCAACAGAATCCAACAGCACATTAAAAGGATCATACACCATGATCAAGTGGGGTTTATCCCAGGAATGCAAGGATTCTTCAATATAGGCAAATCAATCGATGTGATACACCATATTAACAAATTGAAGGAAAAAATCCATATGATCATCTCAGTAGATGCAGAAAAAGCTTTTGACAAAATTCAACACTCATTTATGATAAAAACCCTCCAGAAAGTAGGCATAGAGGGAACTTACCTCAACATAATAAAGGCCATATATGACAGACCCACAGCCAAGATCATTCTTAATGGTGAGAAACTGAAACCATTTCCACTAAGATCAGGAACAAGACAAGGTTGCCCACTCTCACCACTCTTATTCAACATAGTTTGGGAAGTTTTAGCCACAGCAATTAGGAAAAAAAGAAAAGGAATCCAAATCAGAAAAGAAGAAGTAAAACTGTCACTGCTTGTAGATGACATGATACTATACATAGAGAATCTTAAAGATGCTACCAGAAAACTACTAGAGCTAATCAATTAATTGGGTAAAGTAGCAGGATACAAAATTAATGCATAGAAGTCTCTTGCATTCCTATACACTAATGATGAAAAATCTGAAAGAGAAATTAAGTAAACACTTCCATTTACCACTGCAACAAAAAGAATAAAATACCTAGGAATAAATCTACCTAAGGAGACAAAAGACCTGTACGCAGAAAACTTTAAGACACTTATGAAAGAAATTAAAGATGATAGAAACAGATGGAGAGATATACCATGTTCTTGGATTGGAAGAATCAACATTGTGAAAATGACTATACTACCCAAGCAATCTACAGATGCAATGCAATCCCTGTCAAACTACCAATGGCATTTTTCACAGAACTAGAGCAAAAAATTTCACAATTTGTATGAAAACACAAAAGATCCCAAATAGCCAAAGCAACCCTGAGAAAGAAAAACAGAGCTGGAAGAATCAGACTCCCAGACTTCAGACTATTCTACAAAGCTACAATAATCAGGACAGTATATTAGTGGCACAAAAATGGAAATATAGATCAATGGAAAAGGATAGAAAGCCCAGAGATAAACTTATGCACATATGGTCACCTTATTTTTGATAAAGGAGGCAAGAATATACAATGGAGAAAAGACAGCCTCTTCAATAAGTGGTGCTGGGAAAACTGGACAGCTACATGTAAAGGAATGAAATTAGAACACTCCCTAACACCATACACAAAAGTAAACTCAAAATGGATTAAAGACCTAAATGTAAGAGTGGACACTGTAAAACTCTGAGAAAAACATAGGCAGAACACTCTGACACAAATCAGAGCAAGACCCTTTTTGACCCCACTTCCTAGAGAAGTGGAAATAAAAACAAATGGGACCTGATGAAACTTAAAAGCTTCTGCACAGCAAAGGAAACCAAAATAAGATGAAAAGACAGCCAACAGAATGGGGGGAAATATTTGCAAAGGAAGCAACGGACAAAGGATTAATCTCCAAAATTTACAAGCAGCTCATGCAGCTCAATATCAAAAAAACCAAACAATCCAACCCAAAAATGGGCAGAAGACCTAGACATTTTTCCAAAGAAGATATAGAGATTGCCAGCAAACACATGAAAGGATGCTTAACATCACTAATCATTAGAGAAATGCAAATCAAACCTGTAATGTGGTATCACCTCACATCAGTCAGAATGCCCATCATCGAAAAATCTACAAACAATAAATGCTGGAAAGGGTGTGGAGAAAAGGGAACCCTCTTGCACTGTTGGTGGGAATGTAAATTGATACAGCCACTATGGAGAACAGTATGGAGGTTCCTTAAAAAACTAAAAATAGAACTACCATATGACCCAGTAATCCCACTACTGGGCATATTCCCTGAGAAAACCATAATTCAAAAAGAGTCATGTACCACAATGTTCACTGCAGCTCTATTTACAATAGCCAGGACATGGAAGCAACCTAAGTGTCCATCGACGGATGAATGGATAAAGAAGAAGTGGCACATATATATAATGTAATATTTACTCACCATAAAAAGAAATGAAATTGAGTTATTTGTAGTGAGGTGGATGGACCTAGAGACTGTCATATGGAGTGAAGTAAGTCAGAAAGAGAGAAACAAATACCGTATGTGAACATATATATAGGGAATCTTAAAAAAACAGGTTCTGAAGAACCTCGGGGCAGGACAGGAATAAAGATGCAGATGTAGAGAATGGACTTGAGGACACGGGGAAAGGTAAGCTGGGACGAAGTGAGAGAGTGGCATGGACATATGTACACTACCAAATGTAAAATAGCTAGCTAGTGGGAAGTAGCCACATGGCACAGGGAGATCTGCTTGGTTCTTTGTGACCACCTAGAGGGGTGGGATAGGGAGGGTAGGAGGGAGATGCAAGAGCAAGGGGAGATGGAGATACATGTGAATGTATAGCTGATTCACTTTGTTATACAGCAGAAACTAACACAGCATTGTAAAGCAATTATACTCCATTAAGGATGTTAAATCAAAAAAACGATAAAGTGCATGGGTCCACTTATATGTTGCTTTTTTTTAAATAAATATGTTGAAAAAAATATTTGGAGATTTTCAACAATGTGAGAAATCTCACAGACAAATCACATAGCCTAGAAATATTGAAAAATATTTTTAAAAGTCAGGTATGTCATGAATGCATATAATATATCTAAATACTAATGTATCCTTACATAGCAGTTGGGTGAGTGAATTTAATATAAGATTAATAATATGGTATTACATTACCATACAGTATGCCCCTCTCTCATAATTGGAGAAACTTGGTAAGTGGGTTTTAAATAAATGTTTCCAGTACTGTCTTATCAATATGACTGTAATATTTGTATGCTGTAAATATTTTATAATTTTATTTATTTGTTGGCTAGGCTACCATGAAGCAATCATGTTACTGCTTCTTCATTATCAATGCATTAACTTTTTCACATTATCTTTTCATTTTGATTTCTAGTGTTAGTAATAAGTATAACATCTACAGTGTTTTGTATCATATAAGACAATATTAATGTGTTGGTACTGACATACAATTTATCTTGTTGTAAATGGATGACAAATATATGGTATTGAGAAGTGTAGTACAGTAAATATATCTTCTCATAGTTTTAAGTCTTTCATCTAACTTCATTGTAAGAATATAGCATATAATACATATAAGTTACAAAATATGTGTTAATCAGCTTACGTTATTGGTAAAGCTTCCAGTCAACAGTAGGGTATTAGTTAAGTTTTTGTGGAGACAAAGATTATACATGGATTTTCAACTGCATTCTGTTGTCGGATAGAATGCTCTGTGTAGGTCTGTTTGGTCTGTAGTGTTGTTCAAATCCTGCTTCTTTTATTCTATCTGGATGATCTATCCATTGTTGAGAGTGGGGTATTAAAATTCCCAACTATTATTGTATCGCTCTTTATTTCTCATTTTAGCTCTGTTAGTTTTTGCTTTATATATTTAGATGTTCCACTGTTGAGTGCATAAATACTTACAATTTTTGTATATCATTATAGATTGACATCTTTGTCATCATATAATGACCCTCATTGTCTCTTTGTACCATTTTTAGTTCAAAGTCTGTTTTGTCTGATATAAGTTTTTCTTTCAGTATTTTGAATATATCATCTAATTGTCTCCGGGACTCAAAAAAGTTTCTGTTGAGAAAGCTACCACTAATCTTATGGGTGTTCCCTTGTCACTTCTTTCTTTTCTCTAGCTGCTTTCAGAATTCTTTATATTTGACATTTGACAATTTAATTAAAATGTGTCTGATGTAGCCATATTCAGGTATATCTACTTAAGGTCCTTTAGGATTCATGGATCTGGATGTCCGTTTCTCTCACTAGGTTTGGGAAGTTTTCAGTCATTACTGCTTTAAATATATTTTCTGCTCCTTTCTCTTTCCATAATGTGGATATTGTTTCTTTTGATTGTATCCTGTAAGTTCCACAGACTTACTTTACTCTTTCTCATTTTCCCTTTTGCTCCTCTGACTGGGTAATTGTAAATGTGCTGTATTCTACATTGTTGATTCTTCCTTTTGTGTGGTTGAGTCTGCTTTTGAAGCTCTTTATTGGATTCTCTAGTTCATGGTATTTTTCTGCTCTATGATATGTTTTTTGAAGTTTACTATTTTTGTTGAACTTCATATTTTTTTCATGCATTGTTTTCCTAATTTCATTTAGTTGTGTGTTCCTGTAGTTCACTAAACTTCTTTAAGAGGGCTGTTCTGATCTGTCTGACAGTTCATAGATTTCCATTTCTTTAGTGTCAATTATTAGAGCCTTACTAGTTTCCTTTGGTGGTGTCACGTTTACCTGATTTTTCATGATTCTTAATTCTTTACACTGGTATCAGCACATTTGAGTAAACAGTTCCCTCATCCAAACTTTATAGGTTCACTTTGGCAGAGAGAGTTCACCAGTCAGCTCAGTTTGGGTTTCTGGATGTGTCTCTTGGCAGCATCCTTGATGTGAAGCCACTGCCCAAGCTCTGAGGTTGGGGGGTGGGTGTGTGCTGCTGGCTTGGTTCCTTGCCCAAGCTAGGCTACAGGGTGGGCTCTGTATTTATCTGGGTTCTCTGGCCATGCTTCTTACATCGTTGGAACTGGGTACTATACTCAGCAGTAGATGGTGTTATGAATTAACTTCTCTGCCATGGCATAGCAGGACATACCCCAGAGGTGGTACAGCTTGTTTAGAAACCTGAATCTGTCAAGATTGTACACTGAATTCCCTGTCCAAGTGGGGCCACTGGTTTTGCTCTCTGAAGACGAGGAAAGCCATAGGCTGTGCTCTCTGTTTAAGTGCCAATGTAAGCAGGGCTATTAGATAGGCTGCATAGCTCCCCATATGCTCTGGTTCGGTACCCTGGTCAAGTGGGCTGAAGGCTATATTCAGCAATAGGTGGAGCTATGAATTAGTTTCCCTCCCCCGACGAAAAAGTAGAACGAGATCCACTTCTGGTCTTATCTCAAGCCAACCCACATCCCAAGTTCCCAAGCCATACAGGACCAGCGACAGTCTTTGCTCTGCAGAAAACCAACTCTGCCTGCCACACTCTCTGCTCAAGTGTTGTTGGGTTATGCAGCTTCCAGGTGTTCTGACGAGTCTTTTTGATTAGGCAGTGCTGGGAGTTACGTTCAGGAGTGAGCCAGGCTATGACTCAGCTCTCGTGCCTGAGTGGGGAAAGGCCGAGTTGCAGGGAAAGAAAACTCTTTGAGGACCTGTGTTCCCTGGTCAGACTGCACCACCATCTTGGCTCCACAGATGAGCAAAGCCACTGGTTGGGCCTGCTACTTGGGTGCTGCAGATAGGAACTCAATCTGTCAAGATCCAAGTGCCGGCTGTTGTGAGCCTCTCCCTGCACATTATCACCATCAGATTCCCAGTGGCTGAGCCTTACGTATTCCCTTGCCATCCCTGGTGGGATGTGTGTGGAATGGAGGCTCCTAAGAAGCAACCCACAATACTGGGGAAGCTGAACGTCCACCCTGGGCTCTCTTTCCCACTGGAAGAAGTATCAGCTCTTGGTGTGGTGCTATACCAGCCTGGGGGAGAAGCAACACAGTCAGCATGTAGTTGCTCTTCTTACCCTGCTAATGCAGTCTGTCTTGGCTCTCTGGGTGCAGGGGGGTGCTTCAGCCTCTTCCACATGTTCTAGGATTTTCTCAGTGGTGTCTTATTACATGAATAGTTGTTAGTCGTTCCCCTTGTGAAGGAATGAAGTCAGGAATGGCCTGTGTCATCATCTTGGTGATACCACTCCAGAAATCTAGATTTTTAAAGGTAAGCTCAAAATATAAATGTTAAGTCTGGGGACCAGATATAACATACAGGAGCCTCTGTCTTGAAGAGTAGGTTGGATTGGGAAGGGGGAAAGGGTGAAGGACAATGATTCAAAGAGATAACTCACATGGCACAGCTGCAAGGGGCTTGTGTTGAGTCTCTACAACAGACGGGGAGTGGACAAGCTTTGCTGAGTGCGGAATTCTGGGGGTGGATTGACTGAGAATGATGAACTGTAGCATGGGGAGCTGCTACACCAGCAAGCTCAGAAAGCTTCCTTTCCTCTGTATTGTTTAATCTGAGCTTTTCCCACATATGAAATGTGTTAAGCTAATATCTGCAGAGGGAAGGACCAGGAGGAAGCCTCTACATTGAGCAGGAATGATCCTTGCATAGTTTCAGAATACTAACAAAGCAGGAGAAAGCTACCAACTAGTCAGGCCTGGCTAAGGGCAAGGACTCAAAGACTAGAATACTTGACCTTTTATTTTAGCAACACAGACCTTGGGCTGAACTCCCATTCTCCAGCTTTTGTCTGCTTTCTGCGGCCCTTTTTCAGGCAAGTGGGTCAAAATCCTTATCAATTCCTCTAAAGTCTGTCTCCAGGCTGGGGCCCAGCAGGGAACAAGCTAATACCATAGCTTGTCGTGCTGCTCAGCAATCCCAAGATCTAGCCCAAATGTCACCCACCTGGCAACAGAATGACCTTTCCTTGCTGCTCTGGTTCATTCAGTTCCACAGGAAAGGGAAGATAAGACATTGAAACTGCAGCTAGAAAGTCTTCTCATTTAGGAGTTTGGGAATAGAAACCTAAGGACAGATCATAGATTTTTAACAATTAGAGATGAAAATGATTTACTGCACTATGATTTTTATGGAACGAAAAGACAGTTGTAATTTTTTTCTCTCAAAATGAAGTTGAACACAGTCATAGTGCCCCAAAGGGTGTTTAAGATTTTCCTGGGGTGGAGAAAGAGAAACAGTTCCCCAGAATGTCTTATGGAAACAAATGGTATTTCACAACATGGCATAGCCATTGATGCGTGGGAATATGAAAAGGCTGAGAAGGTGGTAGTTAATGCTCAATATTTGAGTTGTGATTATAACCACTAATGCAGTACAGTTGCAAGGGGAACAGAGTCTCTTGTGGGGTGCTGTGACATTTCAGTACTCTTCAGGTGCCAAGGGGAGCCTTCCCGGGACCTGCTACCTTAATGAGAAGCATGCTTTCAGCCTTAAGCTACCCTGTGTGGGTATTGGTCTGAAAAAGTGCCAGACTTCCGTGGGACCCGGCACTCACTTGACCGTCAGGGAGCCAAGTAGAGAGAGTGGTGCCGGCAGCCAAGCTGAGAGTGGTTCGTGTTCCTCATATTCACCAGAATGTATTCAAATGTCCTCCTAATAAGCAGCTTCTCTGTCATCTCCACTGAGGCTAGAGCAAAAACAATGGACAAATACCTGTTTGAAATGTTTGTGTTGGGCGTGAGGCGATATTTTCTGATTGACAGGATCCTTTATCGGTGGAATGGCTCCCCCAGTAAGGCATGGAGATTCCTTCTGGAGAGACCTTTTCTGGACCACATACATTCTCATTCATTTAAAACAGTGATTCTTAATAAATACATACATACATACACCTTATTGAGATCTAATTCACATACCATGCAATTCACCCATTTAGAGTGTTCAATTCAGTGGTTCTTAGTATGTTCACAGAGCTGTGCAACATTTACCACAATCAATTTTCATCACCCCAGGAAGAAAAGCTATGCTCATTAGTGTCTACTTCCTATTTCTCCTGACTCTATAGATTTGCCTATTTTGGACATGCCATATAAATGGAATCATATCCTATGTAGTCCTTTTTTGTCTGACTTCTTCCACTTAACATAGTGTTTTCAAGGTTTATCTACATTGTAGCCTGTATCAGTAGTTTATGGCTGAAAGGTATTCCATTATATGCATATTCCACATTTTATTTATCCATTCATCAGTTGATGGACACTCAAGCTGTTTCTTTTTGTTTATTATAACTATTGCTTTTGTAAACATTTCTGTGTAAGATTTGTGTGGACGTTTGTTTTCATTTCTCGCTGTACTGTACCTAGAAGTGGAATTGCTGGGTCATACAATAAGTATGTTTAACTATTTGAGAAACTATCAGAATGTTTTCCAAAGAGGCTGCATCATTTTACACTCCCATCAGCAGTGTATAAGGATAGTAAATCTTTTATAACTGGAAGTTTGTACTCTTTGACCCCCATTTTGCCTACCCTGCCAACCCCACCTCTGGCAACCACCAATCTGTTCTCTGAATCTCTGAGCTTAATCTTTTTATTTTACATGTAAATTAGATCATACAGCATTTGTCTTTCTCTGTTTGACTTATTTCACTTCGCATAATGCCTTCAAAGTCTATCCATGTTGTTGCAGAGGGCAAGATTTCATCTTTATATGGCTGAATAATGTTCTATTTTGTGTGTATATATATATATATATATATACATGCGTATATATATACACATATATCACATTTTAAGAATTCATTCACACAATCTATGTACGCTTAGGTTGTTTCCATGTCTTAGCTATTGTAAATAATGCTGCTATAAACATGAGGGTGCATATGTTTTTTCCAGTTATTGTTTGGTTTCTTCAGATAAATAACCCAAAGTGGAATTGCTGGATCATACAGTACTTCTGTTTTTAATTTTTTGAGGAACTCCATTTTGTTTTCCACAGTGGCTGCACCAATTTACATTCCCACCAACAGTACACAAGGGTTCCCTTTTCTCCACATTCTTGCCAACACTTGTTATTTTGTTTTTGATAATAGCCATTCTGACAGGTGTGAGGTGATGTCTCATTGTGGTTTTGATTTGCATTTCCCTGATTAGTGATGTTGAGCATCTTTCTTTTCATGTACCTCTTGGCCACCTGTTTGTCTTCATCAGAAAAATGTCTGTTTAGATCCTCTTCTCATTAATTAGATTGTTTTGTTTTTTGCTATTGATATGTGTAGGTTACCTTTTCATTCTGTTGATGGTTTCCTTAGAAGCTTTTTAATTTGATGTAGTCCCACTTGTTTATTTTTGTTTTTGTTGCTCTTGCTTTCAGAGTCAGATCTAAAATATCATCACCCAAGACCATTATCAAGGAGTTTACTGCTCATGTTTTCTTCTAGGAGTTTTATAGTTTTAGGTCTTTTGTTCAATCATTTATCCATGTTGAGTTAATTTTTGTGTATGGTCTAAGTTAGTGACCCAGTCTTATTCTTCTCCATGTGGTTGTCCAGTTTTCTCAATTAGATTGTTTTGTTTTTTGCTATTGATATGTGTAGGTTACCTTTTCATTCTGTTGATGGTTTCCTTAGAAGCTTTTTAATTTGATGTAGTCCCACTTGTTTATTTTTGTTTTTGTTGCTCTTGCTTTCAGAGTCAGATCTAAAATATCATCACCCAAGACCATTATCAAGGAGTTTACTGCTCATGTTTTCTTCTAGGAGTTTTATAGTTTTAGGTCTTTTGTTCAATCATTTATCCATGTTGAGTTAATTTTTGTGTATGGTCTAAGTTAGTGACCCAGTCTTATTCTTCTCCATGTGGTTGTCCAGTTTTCTCAGCACCACTTATTAAAGAGACTGTCCTTTCTCCACTGTATACTTTTGGCTCCTTTGTTATAAATTAACTGACCACATCTACGTGGTTTTCTTCCTAGGCTCTCTTTTCCACTGATCTGTGTCTGTTTTTATGTCACAAAATACTGTTTTGATTACCATAGCTTCATAATATAGTTTGAAATCAGGGAGATGTTGCCTCTAGCTTTGTTCTTGCTCAAGATTGCTTTGACTATTTGGGGTGTATTGTGTGGCTTCATATAAAATGTAGGATTGTTTGTTCTCTTTCTGTGAAAAGTGCCATTGGAATTTTGATAGGGATTTCATTGAATCTGTAGATTCCTTTGGGTAGTATGGACATTTTAACAATACTCTTCCAATCTATGAGCATGAACTATCTTTTCATTTATTTGTATCTTCAATTTTTTTCATTAATGTCTTGCAGTTCAGTATACATATCTTTCACCACCTAGGTTAAATTTATTTTATTCCTTTTTAATGTAATTGATTTTGTATCCTACAACTTTACCAAACTTGTTTATTAGTTCTACAGTTTTGTGATGGAGTCTTTAGGCTTTTCTATATTTAATATGTCATCTGCAGGTATTGACAGTTTTACTCCTTCCTTTCCAATTTGGATGCCTTTTATTTCCTTTTCTTGCCTGATTTCTCTGACTCAAACTTCCACTACCATGGTGAATCAAAGGGGCAAGAGACGGTATTTCTGCCTTGTTCCTTGATCTTAGAGAAAAAGCTTTCAGCTTCTCTCCATTGAGTATGCTGTTACTCATTGAGTATGATGTGGGCTGGGCATATATGGCCTTTATTATGTTGAAGTACAGTCCCTCTATATCCACTTCGTGAGAGTTTTTTTATCATACATGGATGCTGAATTTTGTTAAATGCTTTTTCTGCACCTATTGAGATGATGATTTTTATCCTTCATTTTGTTCATGTGGTATATCATGTTGATTGATAGGCAGATGTTGAATCATCCTTGCATCCCTGGAATATAGCCCACTTAATCCATCCCTGGAATATAACCCACTTAATCATGGTGTATAAAATTCTTTTACTGTATCGTTGAATTTGGTTTGCTAATATTATGTTGAAGATTTCTTTAGGGATATTGATGTGTAATTTTCTTGTTGTGTCCTTGTTTTGGTGCCTGGGTAATGCTGATATAAAAATATCATAAAATGAAGTGTTGCTATGAATTCTTCTTTGATAGAATTCACCAGTGAAGCATCCTGGGCTTTTATTTGTTGAGAGGTCCAGTTTCCTTACTAGTAATTGTTCTGTTCAGATTATTTCTTCATGATTCCATCTTGGATAAATTCCTAGAAACATAGGTTGTCCAATTTGTTGACATATAATTGTTCATGGCAATCTCTTATGAACATTTGTATTGCTGTGGTAATGTCTCTTCTTTCATTTCTGATTTGAGTTCTCTTTTTTCTTGGAAGGTCTAGCTATGGGTTTGTCAATTTTGCTTATCTTTTCTGAGAACCAGCTATTACTTTTTGTTTGTTGCTACTTCATTCATTTCAACTCTGATCTTTGTCAGTTCCTTCCTTCTGCTAACTTTGGACTTTGTTTGTTCTTCTTTTTCTAGTTTCTTGAGGTATTGAGGTATTAAGTTTGAGATTCTTCTTGTTTCTTAATAGAGGCATTTATCACTATGATTTTTTTTAAATTTTGGTAAAATACACATAAAAATGGCTAACATGGTAAATTTTATGTTAAGTGAACAGTTCAGCATGTATTCACTTTGTTTTGCAACCAATCCCCAGAACATCTTGCAAAAGTGAAACTCTAAATGACAACTGTTTTTCCCTCCCTCAGACTCTGGCCCTCCACCTTCAGTCTCTCTGAATTTGACTTCTTTGTGACTGGTTTATTTCACATTGCATGATTTCAAGATTCACACATGTTGTAACATGTGTCAGAATTTCTTTTAAGGCTGAATGGTCCAGTGTATGTATATACCACATTTTGTTTATCCATTCATCAGTTGATGGATACTTGGGTTAGCTTCCACCTTTTGGCTATTGTGAATGATGCTGTAATGAACATGGGTGTAGAGAGGCTAGTGAATCTTAACCTTTCATGTGCATAAGAAACCACCTAAGGAGCTATTTAAAGGGCATATTCAAGGCCCTTCTCCTCCTCACAATTCCAGTATGTCTGGGGGTGAAGTTTAAAAGCTCTTAAGTATTTCAGGTGATTCTACTGCAGGTATCCTTCTACTGGTATGATGTTAGGGTGTAGGATCACATCCCTTGAGCAGAAGAGTGAAATCTGGTTTGTACCACCTCTCTCTGCTGCCTCACCCTGGGACAACATGAAATGCATCACTGTTCACATTATAGGGATGCCAGAAGGAGAAGAGAAAGAGAAAGGGCCTGCGAAAATATTTGAAAAGATTATAGCTGTAAACTTCCCTAACATGTGAAAAGAAACTGTCACAGAAGTCCAGGAAGTATAGAGAGTCCCATACAAGATAAACCCAAGGAGGAACACCAAGACACATTCTAATCAAACTGACAAAAATTAAAAACAAAGAGAAAATAGTAAAATCAACACACAAGGGAACCCCATAAGGTTATCAGCAGAAACGGTAAGCCAGAAGGGAGTGGCATGATATATTTAAAGTGATGAAAGGGAAAAACCTACAAACAAGAATACTCTACCCAGCAAGGCTCTCGTTCAGACTCGACAGAGAACTCAAAAGCTTTACAGACAAGCAAAAGCTAAGAGAATTCAGCACCACCACACCAGCCTAACAACACACACTAAGGGACCTTCTCTAGGTGGGGGAAATAAAGGCCATAATTAGAAACAAGAAAATTACTAATGGAAAAGCTCACCAGTAAAGGCAGGAAATCATCCACACAAAAATAGGATATCAAACCCAGCATTCGTCAGAAGAGGAGAGTACAAATGCAGGATATTGGAAATGCATTGGAAATTAAGAGACCAGTAACTTAAAACACTCTTGTTTATATATAGACTGCTATACCAAAACCTCATGGGAACTGCAAACCAAAAATATACAATAGATACACACACACAAAAGGAATCCAAATCTAATACTAAAGATAGTCATCAAATCACAAGAGAACAAAAGGGTACTGGAAGAAAAAAGACGTACTGGAAGAAAAAAGACGTACAACTGAAAGAAAAAAGACCTACAAAAACAAATCCAAAACAATTGACAAAATGGCAATAAGAACATACATATCAGTAATTACCTTAAATGTAAATGCTCCAATCAAAGCATAGACTGGCTGAAGGGATATAAAAACAAGACCTGTATATATGCTGTCTTACAAGAGACTCACTTCAGACTGAGGGGCACATACAGACTGAAAGTGAGGGTATGGAAATAGATATTACATGCAAATGGAAATCAAAAGAAAACTGATGTAGCAATACTCATCAGACAAAATAGACTAAAATTAAGACTGTTGTAAGACACAAAGGACACTACATAATGAACAAGTGAGGATCAATCCAGGAAGAAGATATAACAATTGTAAATATGTATGCACCCAACATAGGAGCACCTCAATATATAAGGCAAATGCTAACAGCCATAAGGGGAGAAATCAACAGTAACACAATAGTAGTGGGGGATTTTAACACCTCACTTTCATCAATGGACAAACCATCCACACAGAAAACCAGTAAGGAAACCCAGGCCTTAAATGACACATTAGACCAGATGGACTTAATATTTGTAGAACATTCCATCCAAAAGTAGCAGAATACACATTCTTCTTAGGTGCACATGAAACATTCTTCAGGATAGATCATATCCTGGGCCACAAATCAAGCCTTGATGAATTTAAGAAAATTGAAATCATATCAGGCATCTTTTCCAACCACAACCCTATGAGATTAGAAATCAATTACAGGAAAAAGAAACTGTAAAAAAACACAAACACATGGAGGCTAAACAATATGCTACTAAATAACCAATGGATCACTCAAGAAATCAAAGAGGAAATCAAAAAAGTACCTAGAGACAGATGACAATGAAAACATGATGATCCAAAACCTATCAGAGGCAGCAAAAAAGCAGTTCCAAAAGGGAAGTTCAAACAACCTAACCTTACATCTAGAGCAACTAGAGAAAGAAGAACAACCAAAACCCAAAGTTAGTAGAAGGAAAGAAATCATAAAGATCAGAGCAGAAATAAATGAAATAGAAATGAAGAAAACAGTACAAAAGATCAATGAAGGCTGGCTCTTCGGAAAGACAAACAAAATCCATAAACCTTTTGCCAGACTCATCAAGGAAAACAGAGAGAGGGCTCAAATCAATAAAAATAGAAATGAGGGAGGACCTTCAAGATGGCAGAGGAGTAAGACATGGAGATCAACTCCCTCTACAAAAATACATCTACATGCGGAACAGCTCCTACAGAACACTGACAGAGACCTCAGACTACCCAAAAGGCAAGAAACTCCCCACATACCTGGCCGTGTGGCTGACAGGGTCTTGGTGCTCTGGCTGGGTGTGAGGCCTCTGAGGTGGGAGAGCAGAGTTCGGGACACTGGTCCACCAGAGACCTCCCAGCACCTCATAATATCAATCAGCAAGAGCTCTCCCAGAGATCTCTCTCTCAACACTAAGGCCCACCTCCACTCAATGACCAGCAAGTTCCAGTGCTGGACATCCCATGCCAAACAACTAGAAAGACAGAACACAACCCCACCCATTAGCAGAGAGGCTGCCTAAAATCATACTAAGTTCACAGACACCCCAAAACCCACTTCCGGATGTAGCCCTGACTGCCAGAAAGACAAGATCCAGCCTCATCCAACAGAACACAGGCGCACCAGTCCCCTCCACCAGGAAGCCTACACAACCCACTGAACCAACTTTAGCCACTGGGGGCAGGCACCAAAAACAATGGGAACTACGAACCTGCAGCCTGCAAAAAGAGACCCCAAACACAGTAAGTTAAGCAAATGAGAAGGCAGAGAAACAGCAGATGAAGGAGCAAGGTAAAAACCCACCAAACCAAACAAATGAGGAGGAAATAGGCAGCCTACCTGAAAAAGAATTCAGAGTAATGATAGCAACAGTGATCCAAACACTTGGAAATAAAATGGAGAAAATATAAGAAACGTTTAACAAGGACCTAGAAGAACTAAAGAGCAAACAATGATGAACAGCACAATAAATGAAATTTAAAATTATCTAGAAAGGAATCAATAGCAGAATAACTGACACAGAAGAACGGATAAGTGACCTGGAAGATAAAATAGTGGAAATAACTGCTGCAGAGTAGAATAAAGAAAAAAGAATGAAAAGAATTGAGGGCAGTCTCAGAGACCTCTCAGAAAACATTAAACACACAAACATTCAAATTATAGCATCCAGAAGAAGAAGAGAAGAAGAAAGGACTGAGAAAATACTTGAAGAGATTACAGTTGAAAACTTCCCTAATATAGGAAAGGAAATAGCCAACCAAGTCCAGGAAGTACAGAGATTCCCATACAGGATAAATCCAAGGAGAAACATGCCAAGACACATATTAATCAAACTATCAAAAATTAAATACAGAGAAAAAATATTAAAAGCAGGAAGAGAAAAATAACACACAAGGGAATCCCCATAAGGTTAACAGCTGATCTTTCAGCAGAAACTCTGCAAGCCAGAAAGGAGTGGCAGGACATAATGAAACTGATGAAAGGGAAAGCCTACAACCAAGATTACTCTACCCAGCAAGGATCCCACTCAGATTTGATGGAGAAATTAAAAACTTTACAGACAAGCAAAAGCTAAGAATTCAGCACGACCAAACCAGCTTTACAACAAATGCTAAAGGAACTTCTCTAGGCAGGAAACACAAGAGGGGGAAAAGAGCTACAATAACAAACCCAAAACAATTAAGAAAATGGTAATAGAAACATACATATCCAAAATTACCTTAAATGTAAGTGGATTAAATGCTCCAACTGAAAGACATAGACTGGCTGAATGGATACAAAAACAAGACCCATATATATGCTGTCTACAAGAGACCCACTTCAGACCTAGGGACACATACAGACTGAAAGTGAGGTGATGGAAAAAGATATTCCATGCAAATGGAAATCAAAAGAATGCTGGAGTAGCAATTCTCATATCAGACAAAATAGACTTTGTCTCTTGTAATAGTCATTATTTTAAAGAAGGGCACTATATAATTATCAAGGGATGAATCCAAGAAGAAGATATAACAATTGTAAATATTTATGCACCCAACATAGGAGCACCTCAATACATAAGGAAAATGCTAAACAGCCATAAAAGGGGAAATCAATAGTAACACAATAATAGTAGGGGACTTTAACACTCCACTTTCACCAATGGACAGATCATCCAAAATGAAAGTAAATAAGGAAACACAAGCTTTAAATGATACATTAAACAAGATGGACTTAATTGATAATTATAGGACATTCCATCCAAAAGCAACAGAATACACTTTGTTCTCAAGTGCTCATGGAACATTCTCCAGGATAGATCATATCTTAGGTCACAGACCAAGCGATAAATTTAAGAAAATTGAAATTGTATCAAGTATCTTTTCCAACCACAACATTATGAGACTAGATATCAATTACAGGAAAAAAATCTGTAAAAAATACATACACATGGAGGCTAAACAATACACTACTAAATAAGCAAGAAATCACTGAAGAAATCAAAGAAGAAATCAAAAACTACCTACAAACAAATGACAATGCAAACAAAATGACCCAAAACCTATGGGATGCAGCAAAAGCAGTTCTAAGGAAGATGTTTATAGCAATACAACTGTACCTCAAGAAACAAGAAAAATCTCAAATAAACAACTTAATCTTACACCTAAAGCAATTAGATAAAGAACCCCAAAGTTAGCAGAAGGAAAGAAATCATAAAGATCAGATCAGAAAAAAATATAAAAGAAATGAACAATAGCAAAGATCAATAAAACTAAAAGCTGGTTCTTTGAGAAGATAAACAATTGATAAACCATTAGCCAGATTCATCAAGAAAAAAAGATAGAATAGAATATGATGCAGTGGTAGAATAGAATTAGAAATGAAATTAGAAATGAAAAAGGAGAAGTAGCAACTGACACTGCAGAAATACAAAGGTTAATGAGAGATTACTGCAAGCAACTATATGCCAATAAAATGGACAACCTGGAAGAAATGGACAAATTCTGAGAACAGCACAAATTCTGAGAACGGCACAACCTTCTGAGACTGAACCAGGAAGAAATAGAAAATATAAACCAGGAAGAAATAGAAAATATAAACAGAGCAATCACAAGCACTGAAATTGAAACTATGATTAAAATCTTCCAACAAACAAAAGCCCAGGACCAGATGGTTTCACAGGTGAATTCTATCAAACATTTAGAGAAGAGCTAACACCTATCCTCCTCAAACTCTTCCAAAATATAGCAGAGGGGAGAATTCTCCCAAACTCATTCTATGAGGCCACCATCACCTTGATACCAAAACCAGAAAAAGGTATCACAAAAAAAGAAAACAACAGGCCAGTATCCCTGATGAACATAGATGCAAACATCCTCAACCAAATACTAGTAAATACAATCCAACAACACATTAAAAGGATTATACACCATGATCAAGTGGGGTTTATCCCAGAAATGCAGGGATTTTTCAGTATATGCAAATCAATCAATGTGATACACCATATTAACAAATTGAAGGAGAAAAACCATATGATCATCTCAATAGTTGCAGAAAAAGCTTTTGACAAAATTCAACAGCATTTATGATAAAAACCTTACAGAAAGTAGGCATAGAGGGAACCCACCTCAACATAATAAAGGCCATATATGACAAACCCACAGCCAACATTGTTCTCAACAGTGAAAAACAGAAAACATTTCCTCTAACACCAGGAACAAGACAAGGTTGCCACTCTCCCCACTGTTATTCGCAGTAATCAGAGAAGAAAAAGAAATAAAAGGAATCCAAATCAGAAAAGAAGTAAAGCTGTCACTGTTTGCAGAGGACATCATACTATATATATATAGAGTATCCTTAGGATGCTACCAGAAAACTAGAGCTAATCAATGAATTTGGTAAAGTAGCAGGATGCAAAATTAATGCACAGAAATCTCTTGCATTCCTATACACTAATGATGAAAAATCTGAAAGGGATATTAAGGAAACACTCCCATTTACCACTGCATCAAAAAGAATAAAATAAATAGGAATAAACTTACATAAAGAGACAAAATACCTATATGCAAAAACTATAAGACACTGATGAAAGAAATTAAAGATGAAAGAAATTAAAGATGATAGAAACAGATGGAGAGATATACCATGTTCTTGGATTGGAAGACTCAACACTGTGAAAATGAATGTACTGCCCAAAGCAATCTACACATTCAATGCAATCCATATCAAACTACCAATGGCATTTTTTCACAGAACTAGAACAAAAAATTTCACAATTTGTATGGAAAGTCAAAAGATCCTGATACCCAAAGCAATCTTGAGAAAGAAAAATGGAGCTGGAGGAATCAGGCTCCCTGACTTCAGACTATACAAAGCTACAGTAATCAAGACAGTATGGTACTGGCACAGAAACAGAAATATAGATCAATGAAACAAGATAGAAAGCCCAGAGATAAACCCATGCACCTATGGTCAACTAATCTATGACAAAGGAGGCAAGGATATACAATGGAGAAAAGACAGCCTCTTCAATATGTGGTGCTGGGAAAACTGGACAGCTACATGTAAAAGAATGAAAGTAGAACACTCCCTAACACCATACACAAAAATAAACTCAAAATGGATTAAAGACCTAAATGTAATGCCAGACACTATAAAACTCTTAGAGGAAATCATAGGCAGAACATTTCATGACGTAAATCACAACAAGATCCTTTCTGACCCACCTCTTAGAGAAATGGAAATAAAAACAAAACTAAACAAGTGGGACCTAGTGAAACTTAAAAGCTTTTGCACAGCAAAGGAAACCAAAGGAAACCATAAACAAGATGAAAAGGTAACCCTCAGAACAGGAGAAAATATTTGCAAACGAAGCAACTGACAAAGGATTAATCTACAAAATATACAAGCAGCTCATGCAACTCAATATCAAAAAAACAAACAACCCAATCCAAAAATGGGCAGAAGACCTAAAAAGACATTTCTCCAAAGATATAAAGAGTACCAACAAACAAATGAAAGGATGCTCAACATCACTAATCATTAGAGAAATACAAAACAAAATTACAATGAGGTATCACCTGATACCAGTCAGAATGGCCATCATCAAAATATCTACAAACAATAAATGCTAGAGAGGGTGTGGGAAAAAGGGAATCCTCTTGCACTGTTGGTGGGAATGTAAATTGATACAGCCACTATGGAGAACAGTATGGAGGTTCCTTTAAAAGTAAAAATAGAACTACCATAAGACCCAGTAATCACACTACTGGGCATCTACCCTGAGAAAACCATAATTCAAAAAGAGTCATGTACCACAATGTTCACTGCAGCTCTATTTACAATAGCCAGGACATGGAAGCAATCTAAGTGTCCATCGATAGATGAATGGATAAAGAAGATGTGGTATATATATACAATGAAGTATTACTCAGCCATACAAAGAAATGAAATTGAGTTATTTGTAGTGAGGTGGATGGACCTAGAGACTGCCATACAGAGTGAAGTAAGTCAGAAAGAGAAAAACAAATACCGTATGCTAACACATATATATGGAATCTAAAAAATAATAATAAATGGTTCTGAAGAACCTTGGTGCAGGACAGGAATAAAGAAGCAGATATAGAGAATGGACTTGAGGACACTGGGAGGGGAAAGGGTAAGCTGGGACAAAGTGAGAGAGTGGCATGGACATATATATTACCAAATATCAAATAGATAGTAGTGGCAAGTAGCTGCATAGCACAGGGAGATCAGTTAAGTGCTGTGTGACCACCTAGAGGGGTGGGATAGGGAGGGTGTAAGGGAGATGCAAGAGGGAGGGGATATGGGGATATATGTATACGTATAGCTGATTCTCTTTTTTATACAGTAGAGACTCATACACCATTGTAAAGCAATTATACTCCAGTAAAGATGTTAAAAAAAAAAAGAAATGAAAAATAAGATACAACTGACACCACAGATACAAAAAGTATCATAAGAATTAGTACAAACAACTATATGCCAATAAAACGGACAACCTAGAAGAGATGGACAAATTCTTAGAAAGGTACAACCTTCCAAGACTGAACCAGGAAGAAATAGAAACTGTGAACAGACCCATCACAAGCACTGAAATTGAAACTGTGATTAAAAATCTTCCAAAAGCCCAGTACCAGAGGGCTTCTCAGGCAAGTTCTAGCAAACATTTAGAGAAGAACTAATACCTATCCTTCTCAAACTCTTCCAAAAAATTGCAGATGAAGGAACACTCCCAAGCTCATTCTTTGAGGTTGCCATCACCCTGATACCAAAACCAGATGAAGATACCACAAAAAAAGAAAATTACAGGGAAATGTCACTGATGAACATAGATGCAAAAATCCTCAATAAAAATACTAGCAAACCGAATCCAGCAACACATTAAAACCGAATCCAGCAACACATTAAAAGGATCATACATCATGATCAATTGTGATTTATCCCAGGGATGCAAGGATTCTTCAATATACGCAAATCAATCAATATGATACACCATATTAACAAACTGAAGGAGAAAAACCATATGATAATCTCAGTAAATGCAGAAAAATCTTTTGACAAAATTGAACACCCATTTATGATTAAAAACTCTCCAGAAAGTGGGCACAGAGGGAACCTACCTCGACATAATAAAGGCCACATATGACAAACCCACAGCAAACATCATTCTCAATGGTGAGAAACTGAAAGCATTTCCTCTAAGATCAGGAGCAAGACAAGAATGCCCACTCTCACCACTTTTATTCAATATAGTTTTGGAAGTTCTAGCCATATCAATCAGAGAAGAAAAAGAAAATAAAAGGAATCCAAATTGGAAAAGTAGTAAAACTGTTTGCAAAAGACATGATACTATACATAGAAAATCCTAAAGATGCTACCAGCAAACTACTAGAGCTCATCAATGAATTCGGTAAAGCGGCAGGGTACAAAATTAATACACTGGGATTTCTTGCATTTATATACACTAACAATGGAAGATCAGAAAGAGAAATTAAGGAAACAATCCCATTTATCATCACATCAGAAAGAATAAAATACCTAGGACTAAACCTACCTAAGGAGGCAAAAGACCTGTACCCTGAAAACTATAACATGCTGATGAAAGAAATTGAAGACAAACAGATGGAAAGACACACTATGTTCTTGGATTGGAAGAATCAATATCGTCAAAATGACTATACTACCCAGTGCAATCTACCAATTCAATGCAATCCCTATCAAATTACCAATGGCTTTTTTTGCAGATCTAGAACAAAAAATCTTAAAATTTGTATGGAAACACAAAAAGCCCCAAATAGCTAAAGCATTCTGGAGAATGAAAAACTGAGCTGGAGAAATCAGGTTCCCTGACTTCAGACTATACTATAATGCTACAGTGATCAAAACAGTATGGTAGGGACTTCCCTGGGTGGCACAGTGGTTAAGAATCCTTCTGCCAATACAGGGGACACAGGTTCAATCCCTGGTCTGGGAATATCCCACATGCCACGGAGCAACTAAGCCCATGTGCCACAACTACTGAGCCTGCATTCCACAATTACTGAAGCCTGTGCGCCTAGAGCCCATGCTCCACAACAAGAGAAGCCACAGCAATGAGAAGCCCACACACGGCAACAAAGAGTACTCCCCACTCCCCACAACTAGAGAAAAGCCTATGCACAGCAACAAAGACCCAATGCAGCCAAAAAAATAAATAAAATTAGAAGAAAAAAAAAAAAGCAGTATGGTACTGGTGCAAAGACAAATTGCTGTGTCAATGGACCAGGATAGAAAGCTCAGAAATAGACCCTTGCATCTATGGTCAATTAATCTACGACAAAGGAGGCAAGAATATACGATGGAGAAAAGCCAGTCTTTTCAATAAGTGGTGCTGGGAAAACTTGACAGCTACATGTAAATGAATGAAATTAGAACACTAACACCATACACAGAAGTACACTCAAAATTGATTAAAGACCTAAATGTAAGGCTGGACACTATAACTCTTAGAGGAAGACATAGGCAGAACACTCTTTGACATAAATCACAGCAGTATCTTTTTGGATCCTCCTCCTAGAGTAATGAAAACAAAAAATAAACAAATGGGACCTAATTAAACTTAAAAGCTTTTGCACAGCAAAGAAAACCATAAAGTGAAAAGATAACACACAGAATGAGAGAAGATATTTGCAAATGGAGCAACCAGCAAGGGATTAATCTCCAAAATATACAAACAGCTCATGCAGCTCTATATCAAAAAACCAAAAACCCAGTCAAAAAATGGACAGATGATCTAAATAGACATTTCTCCAAAGAAGACATACAGTTGGCCAAAAAGCACATGAAAAGATGCTCAACGTCACTAATTATTAGAGAAATGCAAATCAAACCTACAATGAGGTGTCACCTCACAATGGTCAGAATGGCCAACATTACAGTATCTACAAACAGTAAATGCTGGAGAGGATGTGGAGAAAAGGGAACCCTCCTAGACTGTTGGTGGGAATGCAAATTGGTACAACTGTTATGGAGGACAGTATGGAGGTTCCTTAAAAAACTAAAAACAGAGCTGCCATATGAGCCAGCAATCCCACTCCTGTGTTTTTTCCAGAGAAAACCATAATTTGAAAAGATACATGTACCCCAATGTTCATTGCAGCACTATTTACAATAGCTAAGACATGGAAGCAACTAACTGTCCATTGACAGAGGAATGGATAAAGAAGATGTGATACATATATACAGTGGAATATTACTCAGCCATAAAAAAGAATGAAATAATGCCATTTGCAGCAACATGGATGGATCTAGAGATTATTATACTAAGTAAGACACTTAGAGAAGGACAAATATCTGTTGATATTACTTATATGTGGAATCTAAAAAAATACAAATGAAATTATTTACAAAACAGAAACAGACTCACAGATTTCAGAAACAAACTTATGGTTATCAAAGGGGAAATATGGTGGCGGCGGATAAATCAGGAGTTTGGGATTAACATATACACTACTATATATAAAATAGATAACTAGCAAGAACACTACTTAATATTCTTAATTTATACGGGAAAAGAATCTGAAAAAGAATGAAGGTATGTATGTAACTGAATCACTTTGCTGTACACCTGAAACACAACATTGTAAATCAACTTATAGTCCAATAAATTTTTTTTTAAAAAAGATGTTCTGAACCATGGTGCAAGGCTTATCCAGCTTGGAACAGTGCTGTCTGTGCCAGAGAGAAATTAGAATGGATGATTAGTGCTTCTGTGATCAACTGAAAGTGTTCACTGATTTGTTGATGAAAACATGTGTATGCTGCAATTATTAATACAGGATGATATAGTCTGAGGGACAGGTGTCCAAGGCTGTAGGCTAAGTCAGTAACCTATTTATTAGGAGATCTCTGTCACCCTTCACAATCAGCTTGCTCTGTGACCTTGGGCTACTTATTCGATCTGCCAAATCACGCTGTCCTACCTAGTAAATTGGAAATGATCTTCAAAGTTTTATGAAAAAGACTGTTTCCTAGGGATCACTGACTGAAGTGCTGGCTTTCCACTGATGTTCGTGTGTACGAATGGGAGGTTAAATATTTCTAAGAACAAGGTCATGCTGCTATAGTTGAATTTAGTATGATACATTGGTAGGTAATGGCCATAAAACCCAACAATGACTCAGTAGAAGAATAAAGGCTGAAGTGTTTGAATTTGTGGTTACAATTTAGTTCATGAGCTTTAAACACCATGGACACCCATAGGTGTGGAGTGTGGTCGCACATAGAGTTGCTTGGTTGTAGATACTGATTCCCCAGGATGGAGAATCATTTATTGCACAGTAAACTTGCTTTGCCCTGAATCCAAACAACTATATGCTAAAATAATGATGTTGAGTTTGATCCTGAATATCTCATTTTATGACCAACAGCACATGTGGTCAATGAGAGGAGGCCTAATTTCCAGAACCTTTCACATATTTCTCTATAGACATATAGCTGTCCTGATGGCCACCTTGATGAACCTTAAGCAGCACAAAATACCAGAGTACCTTTGGAATCATTAAGAAAAGATGTTTCATATGTTTCACCCGGAGTGTTAAATCTAGTTAATCACTAACTATGTAAATCGATGAAAGTTTGTTGTATTACTTAACATAGAACTTCCAGTTGAGAGTGTTAAATCTAGTTAATCACTAACTATGTAAACTGATGAAAGTTTGTTGTATTACTTAACATAGAACTTCCAGTTCAACTGGAACCAAACAGTAGGCTTTGCAGAGTATCTGAAGGAGGAGGAGAGTGTTCAGGTTTAGTTCAAATGCCAGCTTTGCCACTACTGGCTGATCAAGTAAATGAGCAAAGTACTCAGCCATTTTGTGCCTCTATTTCCTTGTCAATAATTTGGAGAAAATACTGCCACCTACCTTACAGATACAGTGTTTTAAATAGCACCTGTTCTACAGTAACCTCCCAAATGTTAGTTTCTTACTATTATTGTTGTTATAATAATAGTATTTAATTATATAGTTATTGTATAATTATATAATAACATTTTCTGGTTTGCTTGGCACTTTTACATATATTTTCTCATTTGAGCCTAATGTAAGACAAACGTCATAAATAAAGAACATAAGAATAAAAACATGACTTTCCCATGGTCACAAAGCCAGTAAGTATTGCTCCTATGGCTAAATCTCCCATCTGACAATCCATCCCTCTCACCACATTATGGCGTCTCCTTCTCCAGCCATGCTGGATAAATGGAGGGCTGTTATAATATGGTGTTCTCTTCCTGGGGTTCCAGGTTAAGGTCAAGACACAGAGCATTCTGGCTCCTGGGCTCAAGGATCATCTTACTGACCTTAAGTTGTACACCAGCAGCATTGTGTGTCTCTAAGCCCAGCTTAAAAGAATCACATTTGATAAAGGTTTGCACGGATTACTGTGGTTTGTTTTACAATGGCCAAATCTTTTATGATACCCTTCAAGTTCAGTGCCTTCCCCCAAATCATGCTAATAAATAAAAGATGTGTCAGCAGAAGCGATGAGAGAAAAGTGAAACCTTTGGAGAAAAAAAAAATCCCATAATTTGTCACAAAGTCTCATTTAGGGATCCTGCTTTCAGTGGGGTTTTGGTATCTTGTGACTTAAAGCACCCTCCTGTTAACACTGAGAAAATCCCCACAAGGATGCAAATAGTTCTGACATCTAGGCAAGTATGGATTCTAAGCAATTGTGCTTTCCAAAATCTGGATCCAATTGCTGAAAGGTGAATGATCTAGCCCTATAGCTTGCAAACATTAGAAAAGAGAATTCTGTTAATGCCAGATAGGAATTTTGTAAAGAAATTAGGAATTTAAGAGAGCTATGTAAACACTGTCCAGAGAGACAAATGCAAGGGAAATAAATACAAGGCAAAGAGGGCTTGAAATATTCTCTATTTTATAGAACCTGGCTTAACTCATGCTCGCTCTTTCAGCTCAAATCCTGCCGTTACTCACTCGGATTTTAACAGTAGAATACACAGTAACTAAAGAAATTCGAGCTCAGATATCATCATCTATCTTAACTAAATTTTAATTCACGAAAATTGCTTTTTGTTGTTTATCTTCAATACTGCTTAAGAAAATAAGTATTTCTAGCTCATGAGAGCGATTTTGACATGGATTCAAAATATTAATCCATTTTTTCCTCTTTTGGCCCCAGGAGCTGGGATGAAATCACATGATTTAATCATTCTGAATCCATGTGGCTCCTCAGAGATAGGACCAGATGTAACCAGAGGATTTATAGGGTGTAAAATTCAGAATGGATTAGCACAGCATTTCTGTGTTCAACCCAATACATCCTAAATCAACATTCCCTGGATGGACCAGAGCAATCTCTGGCTGGCCTAGTGGGGAGGTTGTCATGGCAACTGACTGGCAAGCTCAGCCCGTGGAATGTGAATGCAAACAATAGTGACAAGGCTGTGTACAGAGCAACCTACTAAGGCTGCTTCTACCCAGGTACAGTGACATGACACATCAGTCGATGCGTGAAACTGTCACTGGATTTTTTTGTAACTTCTTGCACTTCTGGCAGCTTATTTGAAATTTATCGTGTCCTTTCCCAGATGTTGATAAAACATTGCTGCTGACAGGTAACAGAAGATATGGAAAAATCAGCACCAGTAGCTAGCTGCAATGGTATACAAAGCCCTGGAGGGCTGTTAGGCTAACACCACTCAAATTTCCTAAAGGAGGCTGGAGCACGCTTAGGGTAAATCCAATGATTCTTTAGTGCCACCTTATGTCCAGTTAAATACTGGAAATTTACCAAAGGCCTACCCTCAAACACTTTACTAGGCAGCAGTAGGACAGACATGGAAAAAGTTAGAGCTGCATTATGTTGGAGTTTGGGAGTCCCTTTCACAGCAGAATATGAACATGAAGTCTTCTAAGCCTGAAGTTAAAGAAAAAATGAAAATTAATAATTTTGGTAGAATCTGAAATGAGGAAATTAAAAAAAAAAAAAGCCAAATAACCCCAGACCTAGAAAAGATTAGAAGAGGCTGCATGCTGATCCAGGGGTTGCAGGAAGAGATGGCAGAGACAGACTGTGTCAAGGATTCTTCATGTCGTCCTTACTAACTAACTCTTGCCAAGGCATTTTTTTTTTTTTTTTGTCTAGAGAAAAATAAGATGTGAACATCACTAATTCGACTTTATAATGCTTGTTAATGGATAGCAAGATGGTAGCATTTGTTCAGTCCTGCCTCTCATCTCCCACCCAAACCAAACCTACCAGCCACTGCTGTCCTACCATCACCATGTCCCATTTAATTTCCGCAGAAGTATGAAGCGACCAAGCTGTGTTTCTTTGTGTTTCTTCCAGGTTTTGAGTTTTTTGAAACAAGTGCCAAGGATAACGTTAATGTGAAGCAGACATTTGAGCGTCTCGTGGATATCATCTGCGACAAAATGTCCGAGAGTTTGGAGACAGATCCAGCCATCACTGCCGCAAAGCAGAACACGAGGCTCAGGGAAACCCCTCCTCCACCGCAGCCCAACTGTGGCTGTTAGTGTCCCGGTACAGGCAGCTCCAGAGGGGTTGGTTGCTAAAAATAGCATTTATAAATGGTCAATTAGCCTTCATTTATACTGCCTAATAATTATTTGAGGGAAATCTTTGATGTCTGTGGCTCGAACATGCATTCAATTCCGGGGAGATTTCCGGTGTTAATAAGTGACAAATATGTGATCTTAACTTTGTAAGGACTATCCATCTATAAACATCAGATGTTTGCATGTGATTTGTTATTTGTCTTCTAGGCTCTTTTTGTTTCAGGTTTCTTAGATTAAGCTACTGCTGGGACCTCTGATTATAATTTCAGTACCACTGAGTTTTGGGCTACGGGTTCAAATTATGCTATTCACTTGTAGGGATGATAACGAAGAAATTGGTTGTGTGTGTGGTGTGAGCAGGGCGAGATCTCAGGAGGCCTTATTTGCTTTACTCTCAATCGAAAATCAAGTGGAAATGTTTAGGGAGACTGTCATGGGTCTGGTTGGTTTACTGTTCAGGAAAGGTATCTATTTTTCAGTGTCATTATAACTGAGAAGACCACTGACTATAAAGAACTTGAAATATTGTTTAAGGCCCTTGCAAATTTACCAAGAGATTAATATTTACCTGACTGGAAGTAGATTTTAACAGTAGTCTTAGTTTAGATGTTTAAATAAGGAATACCTAACCCAAGACTGCACCAGCCAACATTCTGAATATTTGAGGGCACTGACAGACAGAGGTATCTGCTGAATGTGTTATGTAACAAGCGTCTTAACCAAGAAGGATATGAGTAGCGGTGGGATTCCAAGGCCTGAGCTCCCCCCCATGACATATACCACCACGACTTTCTGGAACAATTACCAACTCTTGGAACAGAGGTCAAGTTGAAGCTTGTTAGAGCACCTCTTCCCATAGGATGTAGGCTTGCTTCCCCAAACATTGCCTTCTGCTCGCACCTCCCTAGGTCCTTTTACCTGGCTAGCAGTCAGTTAAACAGTATCTCCATGGCTCTCAGATTGAGTATCATCTCTAATCTTTTTCAATCCAAGTATTTATACCTTTAAGGCATATCCCCATTCTGTAAGCCTTTAAACATGCTTAAGTAAGTTACTCAGAGACCTCCCTTTGGAGCTGAGAGTTACAGAAAAATCTTAGGGGTGCCATAAGCAATTTGAGAGGAGAAAGGAAACCATTTGAACACCCACATTCTTCCTCCTAGAGATTCCTTCTCCTGGATTTCCTGAAGACCATATATGATTAACAAGCAAACCAATCCCACCAGCGATTCTAAGCGAGGACTGAAAAGAGACACAGCATCTGTCACCACCCAGCATGGTTTGCGGCTAGGACTTTAAGGCAGCCGGCACACACTGGCATATTTGGAAGGGCAGTTCCATTAAGTGAACTTTCCCCTTTTTTGGTGATCATGTAAAAGATTTTTTTCTCTTTTCAAAAACAGAGACACTTCCCGTGAAAGTATTGAGCGCGAGATTCTTGAGCAAGGATATTGATAGGGAAAGATGCATATCTAAAGAGATCTCTGGAGGATAAATGCCTGCAAGTCAGGGAACTAGGTCACGTATATTACTAGTAAGTTAGAAGATGAAAATTACAGGAGAAAGCATTTGGGATGTCTTAAGCATATCCACATTCTTATTATTGCTCATCTTAGCTTAAGATCCACTAATTGGCAATAAATCTTCACTTTGGCACTCTGCAAGGTAGACCTTAGCCTAGTGAAGACAAGAAGACATTAATGCTTTATTAGATTTTAATGGGGCAACTAGCTTCAAAAATCACAGAAATTAAAGTGAAGGGAAGAAAGAGAAGGCAGGGGCCATCAAAGCAGATTTGTTTGCAACAGAAGCCTGTTTGCATGATATTGTAATATTTCTTTAACATGGTCTAGAAAATGGCCATGTTAAATGATATAGCTGTTAAGCTGACTTTTACAATCTAATATGAAGCAATAGAACTAGGAAGACCTTCGCATCCTCTCTCAGACCTGATCTCACATACATACGTACAGATGTCAAGGACCTCAATATGATGTCTCAGATGGCTTTTTCAGAAGAACGTTGATATGCCTATTATTGTAAAATGGAAAGCAAAATCAGAGAGGGTAGAAAATGGGAAAGAAAGTTGCGTTTTGCCTTCTTGTAAACTCCTTCCCTGAAGAGCTAATTGCCATTGAAATTAAACGGCTCTAGAACCAGAAGACCTAAGCCAAGTACCCACTTCCACAATGTCAAACATACCAGACTTGAGCTACTGTATGCCAGTCGGGAGCAGAATGCAAGAATGGCCCAGGTGTCAGGGCCAAGGGACATCCAATAATTTCTATTCTTCAAACCTCAATGGAAGTAGAGGCTTACTAATTGATCCTCAGTTCTGAAGCCCCTACCCCAGTGTGATTTTCTAAGTGAGACGCTTCCAAAAAGGATCGTCACAGAGCTCAATGAATTGAGCACCTATGCTCCTGCTGTAAAGCACATGAAAAGAGAGAAAAATTCTCGCCTCCTAATCTCATCAAGAGATCCTGGTTTTAGAATCAAGTTTGGCAAAAGAAGAACCAGCCTAGGATTCACTAAGTAAACTTCTATTGGCATCAAGCTATATTATTTATAACACTGTGGTTCCGAGGTTTTTCACCCTTTAGGCCATCATGCACACAAATGTGTATACACACACACACGCATACAATATCTCCCATATTCTGTCGGCCAACAGCTTAAATAACCACAGATCATTTTTACTAATGGCCTAACTCAATTTGTATTCAAAAGAACAAAGACATCTTACAAAGTGTATGTTTGTGTTAGTGTGTAAATTGTAGACAGCCATCTTTTGTCTTTGATGCAACTCAATTAGTGTTTCAAGAACAAATTTCTCTTCCTCTGTCACCCCTCTCCTCATCACTCCATCCCTCCGATTACTTTTATAATCAAACCTTGATTGTTTTGAGCAGATACTTCCAAGAGCTTTGGTTTGGGGACATTCCTTTCTGTTCTAAATGTAAATGAAAAATTGGACTGGAAATTATTTCCTCTAAACAGCCATTTAGGACTTCCCTGGTGGCGCAGTGGTTGAGAGTCCGCCTGCCGATGCAGGGGACACGGGTTCGTGCCCCGGTCCGGGAAGATCCCACATGCCGCGGGGCGGCTGGGCCCGTGAGCCATGGCCGCTGAGCCTGAGCGTCCGGAGCCTGTGCTCCGCAACGGGAGAGGCACAACAGTGAGAGGCCCGCGTACCGCAAAACAAACAAACAAACAAAAACAGCCATTTAGTGGACCCGCATTTCAGCTTTCGGGGTTGTGAGTGGATGTAGAAGGTGCATGAAGTTTCTTAAGTCCTAAGATGGCAGTTTACAAGTTAGCATTATATCTACGGGCTTATAAGAAGAATTGCTTTAAGACAGTGAATTAGTTCATTGCCCCTGCTGAGCAGCCTCCACTGCCTTGATAAACTTCTAACCACCTCTTTAGTTTAACTTAAAATCATTATCCCTTTGCCCGCCTAGTAAATAAGTGCTAAGATTTTTATTTGGAATGGGAACTATGATGATGTCTTTGGTTGTTGCAGAAAGCCTCAGCGTTATGTTAAATATGAACTATGAATTCCACTACAACCGCAATTATACAAGACATCTACATACTCAACAAACAAATATGTATTTCACCTACTTAACTCTTATCCAGATTAATAATAGCTCTTTGGTTCAGCACATTGGTTATCTTTCAGGAACTAATTTAACCTTCCCATTTTAACTACATCTATACTGAGGCTAGACTTTCAGGGATGCAATGTTCTTGCTTTAAAGTAAAATACAGTCTACTGTTAACTGAACTTCCATGAAGCAACATTAATTCTGGAGCGTGGTAGTCAGTAGTCAGTGGCTCATTTTGATGTACTTTATCCAATGTGTCTCTTCGTGCTCAGTGAGGATATACTGTGCCATCCTTCAGTCAACTGTGTGGCATCTGTGAGACTATGTTAAAAATGTATCCAGACTCTCCCAAGCTATCCCAAGGCTGAGGTAGCAGCTGCATGTGAAATACTAAGATAAATCTTAAAGTCATGATTAAAACCCTTCTAGGTCAAAAAGTGTTTAATAATTTCCATCTACTATTGGAATGCTCCATCAGGAATTTTTGGCGTGGCATACTTGGGAGGTAGCCTTTCTGTCTGAAGAATGCTCTCTCTCTCTCTAAATTATAGTTTGCATGACTGGTAACTAGAAGTCTTTGTTCCTTTGTGTGTGTACTCACTCAGTGTGCCATGTCAGGCTGCCATGTGAGCAACTAGACCCATGTGGCCTTTCTAATCACCCCCTAGAAGACGCAGCCACTCCAGATCTGCTTGGCTTTGCCCATTTATGTATAATACCTGTGTTTTAGGGGTCTACCAGTAAAATGGTGAATTCTTTCTGATCAGCTGAACAATCAGGGTCAGCTTTTTAGATTCCTTTATATTTCAGATAACTTTTTGATCAAAGCCAGTTAAAGACAAAAACCTGTTTTATATTCTGAAACAAATTAGGAAAATTGAGTAAAAGATGAAGTTTATAACCAGGAAAAAAGGCATCTTGAGTATCTCTACAGTGAACCTAAAGGGTTCCAGGTTCTAAAAATACAATATCTTCTAAGGGGACAAAAACAGGTCTAGAGAATTTATTTAAAATATATCCACCTATTGTTGTTTCATAAATAAATGTTTTTTTCTTAAAAACCTTTACAGGAATGCTTGACACTCTAGTCAAATACTTCGCTTAAGTAGATTAAAATATTTACACTTGGGCCACACAGATAGTGTTGCCCCTCCCAGCACATACACACTCAAACACAGATACCTTTTCTATGAAGGAAAATTTCCATATATGGTGCTTTCTCAGATTTTACTATGCTCCAACAACTGTAACTGGCATTTCCCTTAAAAAGCTCTACAAAATAGATTCTTCACACTGATTTGATTTGCCTCTGTGCAGAGAATTCATTCCCATTAAAAGGGGAGGATAGAGAGAATATATTTTGCAAACCTTCTAGAGAAAAGAAATTATTTCAAAGCCTCTGTCAGAGTTCGAGTATTAAGATCAGACCATGTAGCTAGTGGACAAATTGAGCTTTCTATTTACAATTCTCTTTTCTACTTCCTGATTTTTTTTATCATCTCAGTTTGTTAAAGCACTCTCCTCACAGAGTGACAGGACCAAGAATAGGAAATGAGACTCAAGTTTCACCATTTACCTCCCATCAGTACAGTTAGTGGTAGAGTTTCAACCGGTCATTACTTGCTGAAATGAGGTTGGGGGGGGGTACCTGTGTATTTCATTCACCTGTGTTCATACTTGCCTTCATTGTGGACAACTGAGAGTTGGCTGTGGCTTTATTTCTTGATGGAAATGTTTCCATGGTCATATTATTTGGCACTAGAGGTTGCTTAGGTTCATGAATGCCATTCTTAAAGATGCAGATGGTACATGAGCCACAGACACCTGGCCTTTCAGGGACGTGAGCATAAATTACATCTGTCTAGTGGTTCCATACGCCTCATAAAAGTGAAATCTGGGGATTGTACGCTGTTTCAGTATGATGGTTTTCCATGCATTGTCTCATCATCCCTAGGATATGTGCTGAATGAAAATTTCCTGTAATTCCTGTTAATATATTGTTAATGTCAGACGTGATGTGATACCGTTGAACTGTCCAAATGTACAACTACTTAATGGTGTTTGTGGAACTGAAATGTCTTAAATGTTGCATGAAATATGTTATAAAAATAGATTTGTTTTCTATTTTTCAACACCTCAGAATTGAGGGTTCATGGGCCAATAAGTGCAATATTTAATGACTTACTCAGTGTATATAAACTAGTGTGAAAGAGTGAATAATAATGAATGTGTGAGATGCTTTGATGGCTGTTTGACTTACTCAGATTATTTCGTGTAGCTGTATTTGTCTAGTGGTACAATTTATACAGTAAATACCTTATTGGTGTCATGTGAAACTCCTCTGTGCCTACTTCAAGGTATGTTTTTTTTTCCCCTATAAGACCAAACATTTAGGATCTGGGAACATATGTCAATTTTGCCTTTTAGAATTGTGGATTTTATTTTCAAGACAGAATGGCTGTTAGTTTATTTTATATAGGCATTCCCTTCTTTAATTCAGAATCTTCCTTAAGCCTTTTATAAGAGGTTAATTTAGAAACCTAAGAAAAAATATGCACATAAGGAAAAGTCATTTTTATTTTTCTCTGAAATGTTGATCACATGTTCTGTCTCCTAAGAATTTTCACTCATATTTTTGTGTATATTTCATTGTCGCTCAACCTTGTGTTTGGTTTGCAAATTTAACACTGTCAATCCTGAGAATCCTAAAATATTGATGTCTTTTTAGGTTGTTGCTAATGTTATATTCACTTTCAATTCTCAATTGTCCACACTGATAATATAGGAGAAAAAAGTCAGAATCCTTAAATCACTTTGGTATGTCATCATAAACTCATATATTCGTCCTCAGACTCCCTTGGTTAATCTCATAATTGGTGGCATAGAACTTCAATGAGATACAAAATCAAGAAATTAGGCCTGGTTGCTGGATTACCAAAAACTATGTATTTATGAAGTTTCAAGTAGGACAACTACCTTAAACTCCTATTTGCCATTTTAATTTTTAAGGCAAAACACTCATTGTAATACTGTGTTTTGCCTTTTCATTTAGTTAGAGTAAATCATGATACCCTTGGGAAAAACGTTGAGTTTTTCACTAAAAATGATGAAAAACAGTTGGTTTTAGATGACCATGGCCCTCTGTACATTACAGGAAGCCTTCAGTTCTCTCTATGGCAATTGCCTGAAATTGACATGTGAGAATGTGCCAATCATATTAAATGGCTTTGGACCACTACCAGCGATATGTGGCCCTATTTTACATGTGATAGCCTGCTCTCGGACCCACAGAAGTCAAGTAGAGGTGGGTGAAACAGGGAGGTTAGAGACTACTTCGTGCCAAATTTAAAAAAAAGAAAAATATAAGCAGGTAGCCAACATTAGAATGATAATTTAAGGGTGTGTTTAAATGTTTAGTCATCAATAGTTACTGAATACCATGTACTAGGTGCTGTGGGAATCAAACATGGAAGAGGTATGGCTCTGGCCTCTAATAAGCTTACTGACTGAAGAACAAGGAATGAAATACCAGGATATGATCTAAATGCTATGTTATATCAGGCTATAGGAGCACAGAGAATGTGAAACCTACAAAAACAGGAAAAGTCAAGAATGGCTCCATTGAAGAGGTGAGACATGATCCCAGAAAGAATTAGATAGAGGAGATTGTGCCAGGCAAATAAATGGGAAAGGTCACAGTTTGTTCCCTTGAATGGAAGGGGGACAGAGCTGGCAGCTAGAGATCATTGTTTTCCTCCAGAGAACCAGACTGGCCCTCGGAAACCCAACAAATTACCCCAGTTTGGTTCTCTCTGTTTTTATCCCCATGAGGAAAGCAAGCTGCAGTATCGTCATATTCCTCTGTGCTGAACAGCCCCAGACTCGGGCCCAAAACACAAATTAATCTGAAGCTCATAAGAACAGTAGATTTAGACATTTTGCCCATGCACCAAACCACAAGGCATTGTCAAATCCAGTGTCAACCAGGCAGATGTGAGCCCAGAGATTTTTCTGTGGTTCTGTGTTTCCCATAAAGGGTGTGGGGAAGTGCATAGATGAATACCTTCCTTTGTAACCAGGCACTTTCGGCTCCTTCTTAGTGACTGCACTGTGGAGCTCTTCTTGAGAAAAAATTGAGTAACGGCTTAATGCTTTCATATAGTGATCGTGATGTTTATTTGAACACTACTGCTGCACAGCAAATATTATGACTCTTCATGTGTCCACAGGAGCTCTTGTCTGGGTTTAACGCTATAACGTGTATTCACATTGTGAAGTTTTAATTCTCTTTATTAAAATTAATTGTGTAAGAACTGTATGTGCTTTATTAGGTATTAAGTTTGTATGTGAATTCTGTATAGAAAGTGGTTTTTGTTCTTTGGGTTTATCTTGTTTTATTTGGAGATTACAATAAATATCTAAGAGACTATATTCCTGAATTTCTCAGTCTTGGTCTGAGAACATTTTTCATCTCCTCTCAATTTGTATTACTTTTGGTTCTAGGATACCTATTTCCATTTTTTTCCTTCCTCATCTACAATCCTAGGCACAGTGCTGAGCTTGAACTAGAGACGGAATGAGTGTATTTTTATTTAGGGCTATGAGTTTCCTACACATGATTTTGGACTTAGGCAAAGGAGTTAACTCTAACATTTGTCATCTTTTAAGGTAGGTAACTTTTTATACCTGACTGACTATATTCCAGAATCAAAGCTCTTGGTTGTAGAATCAAGAAAGGCTGCTATGGTATTAAAAAGTCACCTCTGCTACCTGAAGACCATGTGTTCCTGTATCTGAATTCTAGGATCCAATGATTATTTTGCACCCTACTGACACAGCCTGGGAAAGAAGCATTCAACCAGGCAATGTATGGATGGGATGTGTGAGTGGTATAGGCTTTTTTAAATGAATGGTGTGTGATGCAGTGATGCTTCAGGTAATATGCAGGCTTGCCTTGGTCTTGGACCTCAGAGCATGGTGAAGCACCCAGTTATCCATCTATTTGCATCACAGCAGATCTACTACTAATTTTAAGATTGCTTAATGTTCTAATCATGCCAAGAGCTCTATTTCCACATATTTTCTTTCAAATATGCCTCTAAAGCTGTTTCCCAAACTCTGTGCTAAAAATAAGCCAAGCAAGACGGTCCTAGGAATATCTACATGGGTCCACAGGGTCAAAATAACTTCCTGAACAGAACTCAGTGACAAGAGGGTCACCTGTCTGTCTAGACAAAGCAGGCAACATGAAAAGAATCAAAATTAATGGAAAATAATAAATTAAGGGACTTCCAGTTATATTAATCAACAAACATTTATAGAATGTCTTTTATGTGCTAATTTCTTGGTGTACATGAAAATACATAAATAGAATACTACCTCAGTGAACTCATACAATTGTGATAGAGGAAAATGTATAAGTTAATATTAATAGATTACCACAGTTTATATATTACTCTTTCCTAATATTTGTGTCTAATAAATAATTGAAGTGAACATTAGAAAGTTGTTTCATTCTAAAAGAACTCACAAAAATGTCTCTTGAAATCTTATGAAATACATTTTTTTAGACAAGAGTCCTCTATCCCTAGGTAAAAGTCTTGCCAGTAGCAAGACCTCAGAAGAATTACACATGCTTCATGGTCATTCTGAGGTTTCTGTGGCTAAACCAGTTCCAACTGGTTTTAGCAGGAATCCCCCTCTATGTTCACCCCCTCAGAAATAATCACCCTGGCTTTAATTTTAAAAAAATGAAGTTACTATGTGTCTATTTTTCTCAATAACATTGAAAAGGTAGACCTAGAAAGAATATATCTGGCACCCTCAGAAGATGCTAATCATTTTTGCTAGGTTCCTACTGGTCCTGAAAAAGACTTCTAAATAAAAGGCCACATGGCAGGCTCTGGTCTTGGACACTTCTCGGGAACACTCAAGTCTGAAGGTTCTCTTATTTCTCCTCTAAATTTCTTCTCACTTCACCCCATACCCACCAAGTCCAAAGAATCTTTAGTCTGGTGGAGAGGTAGTCTGACTGCTCAACTTTTCTTCCTAATCTATTTTTTATGCCCCAAGTCCTTCCGCACTAGAATTTCTTTTTTATTAATTCTAAATCTCAGGCAATTTCAACTAAAAATCATATTCTTTTTTAAAGTATATTGTTCCCCCCCTTAAAGCAATTCTACTGACTGAATGGTAGAAAGGCAAAGATAATATATTGTGTAGACAATGTAAGAAGGCAAGTATTGGGAGAAAGTCTGGATTAAAATTTCAAAACAGTATACTACCAAGCAGACAATTACAATACAATTTGATGTGTGCCAATATAGAAGTTACATACAAACTACTGTGAAAGCACAGAAGAGGGGCAATTAACCCAGATTGGAGGCAAAGATTGCGATGTTCCAGGAAAGTGTACTAGAAGAAAAGAGACCTGAGTTAAAACATATAGGAGATGTAAGAGTTATGCTGGAGTGGAAGTGGAAGAAGAAGGTTATTCCACATAGAGAGAGCAACAAAAGCAAACCACAGAGGTAGAGCAGAGTACTGTGTATTCCTAGAACTCCAAAGCCATTCACATAGGTCATCACAGGGTGGAAGAGAAAAAGAGAGGCTCAGTGTTGAGATCATCACACTTTTCTGAAATACTTTAAAAGTCTGGATTTCATGTTCCAGCTTTGAAAAATTCTTGAAGGAATTTAAGAAATTAGTCTGATCAGATTTGAATTTTGAAAGATCACTCGAATGGCAATATAGGAAATGGACTAATAGGAGGCAATGGTGGAAACAGAACAAGCATTAAAAAGCTGTTTAGGTTATCTATATGCTTGAAATAAAGGTGGCTCAGTAGTGGTGAAGAGTACAGGATACACGATAGTTCAATTTAGAAAGTAGGTAATGGTGACCAATAGGATTTCAAGAGTGAGAACTAGAAACTGAGAGGAGACACTGACATTTCTGGCTCAGTTTAAGTACATATTAGCTCCACTAACTCAAAGACAAAGTACAGGTTCTGGTTCAAGATGTTGATGTAGAAGATCCTGAACTCACCTCATCCCATGAGCACACTGAATCTGTAGCTACATATCGAAAAACTTCCACTGAAAGAAAATGAAAAACTACCTGAGCAACCCCTATACACTGGGAAAATTAAAAAAAAAAATGCAGGTAAGAGAGGCTGAGACAGTCTCACCATAAACTCCATACTGAGTGTGGTGACCCACAATCAGGAGAGAACTCAAAACCCAGAGCTTCTCCCTGTGGAGGAAAGGGTTTGAGCTCCACATCAGGCACCCCAACTCTTAAAGTCTTCATCTGAGAGATAAACTCCAAAACATCTAGCTTTTAAAATCAATGGGGCTCACATCCATGAGACCCATGAGTCTATAGCAAACCAAGAAACAGCCCATAAAGAGTTTGTGGACTCAAGATTCGTTTGCCTCAGAAACCAGCACAGAGGCAGTCAACTGAGAGGAGCCCAGGCTTTAAGACAAGCAAGTAAGCCTCTTTCACATAAAGTATCAGCCAGAGGAGCAGGCATCCAATTTAATACACATCTAGAGGCCTGATAGGGTACTCTCCAGAGACAGAGGCTGGCGGGCAGCATCTCTGTGCTCTCTCTCTGCCATGCTCCAGCTCACCTTTATCCCTTAGAAAGGAGTGCTTACCCTCTCTGGCACCCTGCCAAGTTTAATTGCCTGACTCTGGTGGCCAGTGGAGCTCAAGCTTGAGAATCCTAAAAAATAGTAACCAATAGAGAAAGAGTTCTTACATGGCTGCCACCCCCAGAGCACAGCAAGAGGCAGCAGACTGAGGCACCCAGTCTTTCTGTGAAAGAGGCCTACCAGCTTATCTTCAAGCTATGGCCTGAGGGATAGATTTCTAACTAAACAGACATCTAAGAGCTTAATGTAATCTTCTCCAGAAACCTTAGAGGACAGGCACAATCTTTGTGTTCTCCCTCTGCCACACCCCAAGAGGAGGGCTCTTACATGTGTCTGGTGCCCAGTTTTTATGTCTGCTGCTTTCGTTTTTGTGGTTGCCCCCTAGGGAATGCCCCTTGATGGCCTGGTTCTGATGGCCAGCAGGGCTTGCTTTCCTGAGTTCCATGGGATGGTAATAAACAGAGAGATGGTTCTTGGCAAGCTACCACTCCCAAGACACTGTGCAGACAGCAGACTGAAACACATCCCGTCTTTATGTGATAGAGGTCTATTTGTTTCTCCTGGTTCTTCAGCCTGGGGAACAGGCTTCTGCTTTGTCACATGTTTAGGGCCTAACAGAGGGGCATTCCAAGGACAGAAGCTGCTGGACTCCATGTTTGTGCTCTCCCTATGCCTTGCTCTAGGCCACTTGTATCTTTTCTAAAGGACCTTGTGTACTCATCTAGCACCCCAATTTTTGCAACTGCCACCCACAAGATGCCTTTAGATTCCAGGACTCCTGTGGCCAGTGAAACTTATGCATACAGTCACATAAGACCATATATATATTTGTGTACTTTAAAAGCTGCTGCCTAAGGGTCTGGCTTCCATCAGCTTGAATCTATGTACTGACTGAGCTATTCCCCTTTAGGACACTGACAGCCTCAACTACTGGGAGTCACTAAGAATAAAATAATCTGCTTGAACAATCAAAAAAAGGCAACCAAGAGCTAGGGCAGAGTTGAACGATAAGGTTCATCTCCTACATGAGGACACTCCTTCAAGACTGAGAGAGGTGGGTGTTTTATCTAATACATAGAAACTAACACAGAGGGTCAAGGAAAAAGAAGAAACAGAAAAATGTGTTCTAAAAGGCAGAACACACCTAAGAACAAGTTCTTAATGAAACAGATATAACTGATTTGCCTGATAAAGAATTCAAAATAATGGTCATAAAGATGTTCAACAAACTCAGAAGAATGAACACAGTGAGAATTTCAACAAAGGAATAGAAAATATAAGAAAGTACCAAATAGTAGTCATAGAACAGAAGAATCTAATAAATGAACTGAAAACTACACTAGAAAATTTCAATAGCAGACTAGATGAAGCTAAAGAAAGGATCAGTCAACTCAAAGACAGGGCAGTGAAACTATCTAATCAGAGCAGCAAAAGGAAATGATGACAAAAAGTAAAGATAGCTTAAGGGACTTAAAGAACAACATTGAGCATACCAATATTCATATTATAGGGGCCCCAGAAGAGAAGAGAGAAAGGTGTCAGAAAATTTATTTGAAAAAATAATGGCCCCAAACTTCCCTAACCTGGGAAAGGAAACAGACATCTAGATCCAGGAATCCAGAAAATTGCAAGTAAAATGAACCCAAAACAGACCCACACCATGACACATAATTAAAATGTCTAAAGTACAGACAAAGGGAGAATCTTAAAAGCAGCAAGAGAAAATCAATTTGTTACATAAAGGAAACCCCCCTAAGACTATCAGATTTTTCAGCAGAAACTTTGCAGGCTAGAAGAAAGTGGCACAATATATTCAAACTAAGAATACTCTACCCAGCAAAGTTATCATTCAGAATTGAAGATGAGATAGCAAAATCTAAAAATGTTCATCATAACCAAACTGTCCTTAAAAGAAATATTAAGGGGACTTCTTCAAGCTGAAAAGAAAGGGCACTAATTAGTAACAGGAAAAGATATGAAGTAATCTCACTGGTAAAGGTAAATATATAGTAAAATTAGGAATAATCTAACGTAAAATGGTGAATTAATCACTTGTAAAGCTAGTATGAAGGTTAGAAGACAAAAGTAATAAAATAACTATAACTACAATAATTAGGAAAGGGATACATAAGATAAAAATGTAAAATATGACATCAAGAACATAAAATGAGGCAGGGGAGAGATTAAAATGTAGAGCTTTAGATGCATTTGAACTTAAGTTGTTAAGAACTTAAATTAGACTGTTATAAATGTAAGTTGTTTTATTAAAGCCTCATGGTAACCACAAGGCAAAAACCTACAGTAGCTACACAAAAGAGAAAGCTAAAGACATACAAAACACCACTACAGAAAGTCATAATATCACAAAGGAAGAGAGCAAGAGAAGAACAGAAGAAATACAAACAGCTAGAAACAATAAAAATGGCAATAAGTACCTATCAATAATTACTTTAAAATAAATATATTAAATTCTCCACTCAAAAGACATGGAGTGCCTGAAGGGATAAAATAAAAATTTAAAAGAACCATCTGCAGGCTGGCTACAAAAGACACAAGGGCACACACAGTAAAGGGATGGAAAAAGATATTCCATGCAAATGAAAACTAAAAGAAAGCTAGGGTAAGTATACTTATATCAGACAAAATAGACTTTAAAACAAGAACTGTAACAAGAGACAAAGAAGGGCATTACATAATGAAAACAGTTCAATCAACAAGGTATATAACATTTGTAAATATTCATGTACCCAACATAGGAACACCTAAATATGTAAAGCAAATATTTATAGACCTAAATGAATAAGCCATGCAATACAATAGTAGTATGGGACTTTAAAGCCCCACTTTCATCATTGGATAAATTGTCCCAGTCAGAAGATAAATAAGAAACATCAGCCCTAAATGACACATTAGACCAGATGGACTTAACAGGTATATAAAGAAAATTCTACCCAAGAGATTATAGAGTCTTTTCAAGTGCAAATGGAAGATTCTCTAGGATAGATCATATGGTGGGCCACAAAACAAGTCTTAATAAATTTAAGAAGACTGAAATCATATCAAACATCTTTTTAACCACAATGATATGAAACTAAATATCAATTACTGAAGAATACTGGAAAATTCACAAAGAAGTAGAAATTCAACAATATGCTACTGAATAATCAATGGATCAAAAAAAAATCAAAAAATACCTTGGGGACTTCCTTGGTGGTGCAGTGGTTAAGAATCTTCCTGCCAGAGCAGGGGACAAGAGAAGATCCCACATGTCGCAGAGCAAATAAGCCTGTGTGCCACAACTACTGAGCCTGCGCTCTAGAGCCCACGAGCCACTACTGAGCCCATGTGCCATAACTACTAATGCCCACATGCCTAGAGCCTGTGCTCCGCAACAAGAGAAGCCACCACAATGAGAAGCCGCACACTGCAATGAGGAGTAGCCCCCACTTGCCACAACTAGAGAAAGCCTGTACACAGCAATGAAGACACAATGCAGTCAAAAAAAAAAAAAAACTTGAACAAATGAAAATGGAAATACAACAAACCAAATCTTATGGGATACAGCAAAAGAAGTTCTAAGGGAGAAGTTCATAGCCATAAATACCTACATCAAGAATCAAATATCTCAAATAAAAAAAAAAACCTAACTTACTACTCAAGGAACTAGGAAAAAAAACACTTAAAACCCAGCGTTAGCAGAAGGAAGGAAATAAAGATCAGAATAGAAACAAATGGAGACTAAAAAGACAATAGAAAAAAATCAATGAAACTAAGAGCAGGTTCTTTGAAGATATAAAAAAAATTACAAATATTTAGCTAGACTCACCAAGAAAAAAGAGGACTCAAAATCAGAAATCAAAGACATTACAATGCATACCACAGAAATATAAAGGATTGCAGGAGACTGCTGTGAAGAAGTACACACCATTGAGTTAGGCAACCTAGAAGAAATGGATAAATTCCTAGAAACATAAAAACTACCAAGACTGAATTGTGAAGAAATAGAAAATCTGAATAGAACAATTACCAGTTAGGAGATTGAATCAGTAATCCAAAACCTCCCAACAAACAAAAGTCAAAGACCAGACAGCTTCATTGGTGAATTCTACCAAATATTTAATGAATACCAATCTTCCTCAAACCCTTCAAAAAAAACAGAAAAGGAAACACTTCCAAACTCTTTTTAGAAGGCTAGCATTACCGTGATACCAAAACCAGACAAGGACACCACAAGAAAACTACAGACTACAATCACTGATGAACATAGATGCAAAAATCCTCAAAATATCAGCAAACCGAATTCACTATTAAAAGAATCATTCACCATGATCAAGTGCAACTTATTCCAGAGATTCAAGGATCGTTGAACATTCACAAATCAATGTAGTACATCATATTAATGAAAAGCATTTGACAAAATTCGACATCCATTTATGATAAAAACTCTTAATAAGGTGGATATAAAGGGAACAAACCACAGCATAAAAGGCCATATATGTACATAGCAATAAGGACATACCTATCAGTTACAAGCCCACAGCTAACATCACACTGGTGAAAACCTGAAACCTTTCCTCCAAGATCAGGAAAAAACAAGGATGACTACTCCCACCAGTCTTATTCAACATAGTACTGGAAGTCCTAGCCAGAGCAATTAGCAAGAAAAAGAAATAAAAGGCATACAACTCACTGTCACTATTTGCTGATCTTATACATAGAAAATCCAAAAGATTCCACCTCCAAAAATAATGCAAGAACTAAATAAATTTCAGGATATAAAAATCAGTATGTAAAAATCTGGTGCATTTCTATACACTAACAATGAACTATCAGAAAGATATTAAGAAAGAAATCCCATTTAAAATATCATCAAAAAGGAAAAAAAAACTCAAGAATAAATTTAACCAAGGAGGTGAAAATTTTTGCACGGAAAACCGCAAAACATCGATGAAAAAAAATTGAAGAAAATACAAATAAATAAAGACATTCTATGCTCATGGATTTGAAGAATTAATATGGTTAAAATGTCCATACTACTCCAAGAAATCTATAGAGACATTGCAATCCCTACAAAAATTCCAGTGGCATTTTTCACAGAAATAGAAAAAAATCATAAAAGTGATATAGAACCACAGAAGACCCCCAAATATCCAAAGCAATCTTGAGCAAGAGCAAAGCTGGAGGCATCATGCTCTCTGATTTCAAACTAGACTGTGAAGTTATAGTAATCAAAAAAGTTTGATGTTGGCATAAAAACAAACACATAGCTCAGTGGAACAGTACAGAGAGCCCAGCAGTTAAGTGCACACATATGTGGTCAATTAATTTACAACCAAAGAACTAAGAATCTACAGTGGGAAGAGGACAGGCCCTTCAATAAATGATGCTGGGAAAATTGGACAGCCACATGCAAAAGAATAAAACTGGACGCCTATCTTACACCATTTACAAAAATTAACTCACATTGGCTTAAAAACTTAAATGTAAGACCTGAAACCATAAAACTCCTAGAAGTAAACAAAGGTGGCCATCTCCTTAACATCAGTCTTTGTGATTATTTTTTGGATTTAATATCCAAAACAAAGGTAACTGATAATATTACTGATAGTTAACAGCAAATAAACACAATTCAACACTAAATTATTTATTAAGTACACTGTTAACCCAGCACAGGTATGCACCCAGGGAAAGATTAAAAAAAGTAAAAGGAACTCAGCAAACATAAACCCTCCTGTTTACCAAAAACATCACTTCTAGCATAACTAGAGGCACTGCCTGCTCAGTGATAACTGTTAAGCAGCTGTGGTATCCTGCCCGTGCAGCATAATCATTTGTTCTCTAAATAAGGACTTGTATGAATGGCCACACAAAGGTTTTACTGTCTCTTACTTTCAATCAGTGAAATCGACCTTCCTGTGAAGAGGTAGGAGTAAAAAAATAAGACGAGAAGACCCTATGGAGCTTTAATTAATTAACCCAAATAAATATAACTTAACCACCGAGGAATAATATAATTTTCACGAGGGTTTGACAGTTTTGGTTGAGGTGACTTTGCAGAACAAAAAAACTTCCTAATGATTAAAATCTAGACCTACTAGTCAAAACACATTATCACTTATTGATCCAAATATTTTGATCAATGGAACAAGTTACCCTAGGGACAACAGCACAATCCTATTCTAGAGTTCATATTGACCATAGGGTTTGCAACCTCGATGTTGGGTCTGGATACTCCAATGGTGTAACCGCTATTAAAGTTTCATTTGTTCAACAATTAAAGACCTATGTCATCTGAGTTCAGACCAGAGCAATCCAGGTAGGTTTCTATTACATATTTCTCCCAGTACAAAAGGACAAGAGAAATGAGGCCTACCTTTTAAAAGCACCTTAAAATCAGTTAATGATATAATCTTAACATATAGAAAACATTACCCAAGAACAAGGTTTGTTAGGGTGGTAGAGTCTAGTAATTGCGTAAAACTTAAAAATTTATAACCAGAGGTTCAAATCCTCTCCCTAAAAAACTGTTTATAATTAATATCTTTATACTCATTATCGTTATTCTTCTAGCTGTAGCACTCCTAACATCAATTGAATGAAATATTCTAGGCTATGCAACTTCGAAAAGGACCAAATATCTTTGGAACATATGGCCTACTATAACTTATCTCTGATGCAATCAAATTATTCATCAAAGAGCTACTACAACCAGCTACATCTTCTATTTCCATTTTTATTATCACAGCCATTCTAGCCTTAACTTTAGCCCTAAGCATATGAATTCCCCTACCCATACCCTACCTCCTTACTGATATAAACTTAGGGGTATTTTTTATACTAGCTATGCCAAGCCTAGCTGTCTACTCCATCCTATGATCTGGATGAGCTTCCAATTCAAAATATGCACTAATTGGAGCCCTATGAGCAGTAGCACCAACAATCTCTTATGAAGTAACACTAACAAGCATTCTCCTGTCAATCCTTCGAATAAACGGATCCTTTACCCTCTCAACCCTCATCACAACACGGGAACATTTATAAATAATCTTCCCAGCATGACCACTGGCCATAATATGATTTATTTCTACCCTAGCAGAAACCAATCAAGCCCCCTTCAACCTAACAGAAGGAGAATCTGAACTCATATTGGGCTTCAATGTAGAATATGCAGCAGGCTCATTCACTATATTTTTCTTAGCAGAATATACCAACAACATCATAACAAATATTTTCCCAACAATCCTCTTTCTAGGAGCCCTGCACAACCTCCACACATCAGAACTATACACAACCAACTTCATTATCAAAACACTACTATCAACAATTTCCTTCTTATGAATTTGAGCATTCTATCCTTGATTCTGATATGATCAACTCTACTCCGAAAATGTTGGTTTATATCCTTCCCCTACTAGTAAATCCTGTTATTCTTATTATCATCATAACAGCCATTATCTCAGGAATAACATAAATGTAGTTACCAGTTAACACTGAATTATCTGAATTATCTGAATAATTATCTGAATCGGAGTTGAAATAAGTATACTAGCCATTATTCCCATTAAAATAAAAAAATTCAACCCATGAGTCATGGAAGCATCTATTAAACATTTTCTGATACAAGCCACCGCATCATTATTACTTAGAATAGTGGTTATAATTAACCTATTATATTCCGGCCAATGAACTATTACAAAAATCTTTAACTCAGCAGCATCAATAGTAATAACAATAGCCCTAATCATAAAACTAGGGCTATCTCCATTCCACTTCTGACTATCTGAAGTCACACAAGGCATCTCATTAATAGCAGGCTTAATTTTATTAACATGACAAAACTCGCACCCCATCAGTATTATACCAAATTTCACCATCCATTAACCTAAGTTTAATACTATCTGTATCTATATTATCAATTATAATTGGAGGATGAGGCAGACTAAATAAACCCAATTACGAAAAATCATAGCCTACTCATCAGTCACCCATATAGGGTGAATAACTATAATAAGCTATTATATTGTATAATCCAACTATAACAATCCTAAATCTACTAACCTATATCATAATAATGTTTACCATATTTATACTATTTATTTATAGCTCAGCCACCACTACACTATCACTATCACAGACATGAAATAAAATGCCCATTCACGACCTTTATTCTAATCACCCTATTATCAGCAGGTCTTCCACCACTATCAGGCTTTATACCAAAATAAATAATCATTCAAGAAAGAACAAAAAATAACATTATTTTACCTACATTAATAGGTATTATGACGTTACTTAATCTGTATTTCTTCATATGACTCACATACTCCACAGCACTGACTATATTTCCCTCCACCAACAACATAAAAATAAAATGACAATTTGATTTCACAAAACAAATGATCTTCCTACCAACAGTAATCATTATATCTACAATGCTATTACCACTTACACCAGTCTTTTCAGTAATGGACTAGGAATTTAGGTTAGTATAGACCAAAAGCCTTCAAAACCCTAAATAAGTATAATTTACTTAATTCTTGTTTAATAAGGATGGTAAGACTATATCTTACATCAGTTGAATGCAAATCAAACACTGTAATTAAGCTAAATCCTCACTAGATTGGTGGGCTCACATTTCCCAGGAAATTTTAGTTAAGGCCAAATACTCTAGTCAGCTGGCTTCAATCTACTTCAGGGAAAAACAGGCGGAAGAAGTCCGGGCAGAATTGAAGCTGCTTCTTTGCAATTCAGTATGTTAGACTGACCACAGGACATGGCAAAAAGAGGACTTAACCCCTGTCTTTAGATTTACAGTCTAATGCTTACTTAACCATTTTACCTGTGCTCATGAACCGCTGATTATTCTCAACCAACCACAAAGATATTGGTATTTCATATTTATTATTTGCTGCTTGAGCCGGAATAGCAGGCACTACTCTAAGCCTATTAATTCATGTTGAATTAGGTCAACCCGGAACATTACTTGGAGATGATCAAATTTACAATGTAGTTGTAACAGCCCACGCAGCTTTAATAATCTTTTTTGTAGTTATGCCTATTATAACTGGCGGTTTGGGAGATTGACTAGTCCCATTCATAATTGGAGCACCCCATATAGCCTTCCTCTGCATAAATAATATAAGCGTCTGATACCTTCCATATTCTTTCATACTATTACTCGCATCATCAATAGTTGAACCTGGCACCGGTACAGGCTGAACCATATATCCACATTTAGCTGGAAACCTAGCCCACGCAGGAGCTTCCGTTGACCTTACCATTTCTTCCCTACATTTAGCAGGTGTTTCCTCAATCTTAGGTGCTATTAAGTTTATTACTACAATTATTAATATAAAACCACCCACTCTGTCCCAATACCAAACACCACTATTTGTATGATCCATTCTAATTACAGCTGTATTACTATCACTACCAGTTTTAGCAGCCAGAATTACTATACTATTAACAGACCGAAACCTAGACACAGGGAGAGGTGATCCAATCTTATATCAAGACTTATGTTGATTCTTCGGACACCCTGAAGTTTATATTCTTATTTTACCTGGATTTGGAATAATTCCACATATTGTCAGGAAAAAAAGAACCTTTTGGGTATATAGGTATAGTTTGAGTCTTAATGTCAATCAGCTTCATAGGGTTTACCATGGGAGTCCACCATATGTTTACAGTAGGAATAGATGTTGATACACAAGCATATTTTACATCAGCTACTATAATTTTTGCCATTCCTATATGAGTAAAATATTTAGCTGACTAGTAACACTTCACGGAGGTAATATCAAATGATCCCCTGTCATAATATGAGCTCTTGGCTTCATTTTCCTTTTCACAGTAGAAGGACTAACAGTAATTGTTTTAGTTAATTCAACCCTAAATATTGTCCTTCACAATACATATTATGTAGTTGCACACTTCCACTCTGTATTATCAACAGAAGCAGTATTCACTGTTATAGGAGGCTTCGTACATTTAATCCCACTATTTGCAGGTTATAAACTCAATGAGTCATGAGCAAAAGGTCACTCTGTAATTATATTTGTAGGTGTAAATATAACCTTCTTCCCACAACATTTCCTAGGTCTATCTGGAATACCACAACAATATTCTGACTACCTTGATGCCTACACAACATGAAATAGTATTTCATCAATTGGTTCCTTTATTTCACTAATAGCAGTAATATTAACAATTTTCATAATTTGAGAGGCATTTGCATCAAAATGAGAAGTCTTAACAGTAGGATTAACTACTACAAATTTAGAGTAACTATACTTGATGCCCTCCACCATATCACACATTTGAAGAACCCATTTATGTCAATTTAAAATAGTGAAGAAAGGACGGACTCGAACCCTCTTCTACTGGTTTCAAGCCAATAGCATAACCATTATGTCTTTTTCAATAAATGAGTCATTAGTACAATTTTACATAAGTTTGTCAGTTAAATTATAGGTGAAAGTCCTATATATCTCCATGGCGTATTCCCTCCAACTAGGATTTAAAGATGCAACATCACCCATTATAGAAGAACTTCTACACTTTCATGATCATACATTAATAATATTTTTAATTAGCTCTCTTGTTCTTTACATTATTTCACTTATACTAACAACTAAATTAACACATACAAGCACAATAGATGCACAAGAATTAAAAACTATCTGAACAATTTTACCAGCTAGTATCATAATTTTAATTGCCTTACCATCATTATGAATTCTTTACATGATGGATAAAATTAATAATCCCTCTCTAACTAAAAACCATAGGACACCAATGATACTGAAGCTATGAATATACAGACTATGAAGACTTAAACTTTGACTTCTATATAATTCCTACATCAGATCTAAAACCAGGAGAATTACGACTATTAGAAGTAGATAGCAGAGTAGTTGTTCCTATAGAAATAACAATCCAAATACTAATCTCCTCAAAAGATGTTTTACACTCATGAGCTATACCTTCACTAGGCCTAAAAACAGATGCCATTCCAGGAAGCATGACCAGGTCTATAATACGGACAATGCTCGGAAATTTGTGGGTCATAGCTTTATGCCCATCGTCCTTGAATTAGTACCACTAAAATACTTTGAGAAATGATCTGCATCAATACTATAAATACGTTAAGAAGCTAAATAACGTTAACCTTTTAAGTTAAAGCTTGGGAGTTAATCCTCCCCTTAATGATATGCCGCAACTAGATACATCAACATGATTTATTACTATCCTATCAATAATTCTAGTCCTATTCATTATATTTCAACTAAAAATTTCAAAACATATTTACTATTCAAACTATTCATTATATTTCAACTAAAAATTTCAAAACATATTTTCTATTCAAACCCAGAATCAATATTACCAAAACACTAAAACAACCCACTCCTTTAGAAATAAAATGAATGAAAATTTATTTGCTTCTTTCATTAACAGGGCTTCCTGTTGTTATCTTAATTATCATATTTCCAAGCGTTCTATTTCCTACACCTAATCGACTAATCAAGCATATAACTTCTATTCAAAAGTGATTAGTTCAAATAACATCAAAACAAGTAACAGCTATTCACAATCACAAAGTACAAACCTGAACACTAATACTAATATCACTCATTTATCAGATCAACAAATCTACTAGGAGTACTACCACATTCATTTACACCTACTATACAACTCTCAATAAATCTAGGCATGGCAGTTCCCCTATGGGCAGGGACTGTAATTACAGACTTTTGTCACAAAGTAAAAACATCCCTAGCTCACTTTCTACCACAAGGAACACCAGCTCCTCTTATTTCCATACTAGTTATCATTGAAACTATCAGTTTATTTATTCAATCAATAACCCTGGCCATACACTTGACAGCTAACATCACAGGACACCTGTTGATTCATTTAATTGGAGGAGCAACTCCAGCATTACTAAATATTAGCACTGCCACAGCCTTAATTACATTTATTATCCTTATCTTCCTCACCATTCTCAAATTTGCTGTTGCCATCATTCAAGTCTACATATTTATCCTACTAGGAAGCCTTTACTTACACAATAATACATAATGACCCACCAAACCCATGCATATCATATAGTAAACCCCAGTCCCTGGCCCTTCACAGGAGCTCTTTCAGCCCTGCTAATAACATCAGTCCTAATTATGTGATTTCACTTTAATTCAACATTATTGTCACCAAGCCCACTAACAAATACCTTAACAATATATCAATGATGTTGAGACACCATCCAAGAAAGCACTTTCCAAGGCCATCATATACCAATTGTTCTAAAAGGACTTTGATATGGAATAATCCTATTATTTCATAAGTCCTCTTTCTTTACTGGCTTTTTCTAAGTTCTTTAACCACTCAAGCCTTGCCTCCACACCTGAGCTAGGAGGATGCTGACCACCAACAGGCATCTGTCCCCTAAATCCACTAGAAGTTCAACTCATCAATACCTCTGTACTATTAGCCTCTGGGGTATCCATTACCTGAGTCCACTACAGCCTCATAGAAGGAAACTGCAAACACATGATTTAAACTCTTTTTATTACAATTGCTTTAGGTGTTTTTTTACACTTCTACAAGCCTCAGAATATTATGAAGCATCTTTTACAATCTCAGATGGAGTGTATGTATCAACTTTCTTCATAGCTATAGGATTTCACAGACTACATGTAATTATTGGCTCTACCTTCCTTATTGTCTGCCTCTTATGTCAATTAAAACATCATTTTAGGGCTTCCCTGGTGGCGCAGTTGTTGAGAGTCCGCCTGCTGATGCAGGGGACATGGGTTCGTGCCCCGGTCTGGGAGGATCCCACATGCCGCAGAGCGGCTGGCCCGTGAGCCATGACCGCTGAGCCTGCGCGTCCGGAGCCTGTGCTCCGCGACGGGAGAGGCCACAGCGGTGAGAGGCCCGCGTACCGCAAAAAAAAAAAAACACATCATTTTACATCTAATCATCATTTAGTCTTCAAAGTCACTGCCTGATACTGACATTCTGTAGATGTACTATGACTATTCCTTTATGTATCTATTTTTTGATGAGGATCTTATTCTTTTAGTATTAAATAGTACAATTGACTTCCCATCAGTTTTGGTATAATCTGAAAAAGAATAATAAACCTGATACTGACATTAATTACAAATATAGCACTAGCCTCATTTCTTGTATTCGTCGCATTTTGACTCCCTCAATTAAATATTTATACAGAAAAAGCAAGTCCCTATGAGTGCGGATTTGACCCCCATAGGATCAGCCCATCTACTCTTTTCCATAAAATTTTTCCTAGTAGCTACTACATTTCTCCTTTTCGACTTAGAAACTGATCTTCTTTTACCCCTACCATAAGCATCTCAAACAATCTAAAAACTATACTCATTATAGCACTATTCCTAATCTTATCACTAGCAACAAGCCTAGACTACAAATGAATCCAAAAAGGACTAGAATGAACTGAATATGGTAATTAGTTTAAAATAAAATAAATGATTTTGACTCATTAGAATATGATTAAGTTCATAATTACCAAATGCCTTTAGTTTATATATAAATATTGTTACAGTATTTATAGTATCTCTCATAGGGTTATTAATATATCAGTCTCACCTAATATCCTCACTACTATGCCTAAAAGATATAATATTATCACTATTTATTATAGCAACCCTAATAATCCTAAACACAAATTTTACCTTGGCCAGCATAATACCAATCGTTCTGCTACTCTTCACCGTCTTCAAAGCTGCACTCAGACTATCCCTACTGGTAATAGTATCAAACACATATGGCACTGATTAAGTACAAAACCTTAAACATCTCCAATGTTAAAAATTATTATCCCTGCAATTATATTAATACCACCAGCATGACTATCAAAAAGCAACATAATCTGAATTAACACTACAGTACATAGCCTATTAATTCGTTTCATAAGCCTTTTTCTCCTAAACCAATTCAACGATAAAAATCTTAACTTTTCACTAGTTTTTCCTCCAACTCCTTATTAGCACCATTTTTAATTTTAACATGACTCTTACCATTAATACTAATAGCCAGCCAATTTCACCTGTTCAAAGAATCATTAACCTGGAAAAAAATTATATATTACTATGCTAGTAAAACTACAAATATTCCTAATTATAACATTTGCTGCCACACAGAACAAATCTTATTTTATATTTTATTTGAAGCAACACTAGTCCCAACACTTATCTTCATTACCCAATAGGGCAATCAAACAGAACAACTTAATGCAGGACTTTATTTCTTATTTTATACACTAGTAGGGTCCCTCTCACTCTTAGTAGCATTAGTATATATTCAGAATATCACAGGCTCATTAATTTTCTAATAATCCAATATTGAACTCAAGCAATATCCAACACCTGATCCAACGTTTTCATATGATTAGTATGCATAACAGCCTTTATAGTAAAAATACCCCTATATGGTCTCCACTTTTGATTACCTAAAGCACATGTAGAAGCCCCCATTGCAGGGTCTGTAGACCTTGCAGCCATACTGCTAAAACTTAGAGGTTATGGTATATTGCTAGTTACAAAAATATTAAATCCATTAACGGACTTTATATCATATCCCTCCCTCATACTCTCTTTATGAGGAATAATTATAACCAGTTCAATTTGCTTAACGCCAAACAGACCTAAAATCGCTATTCCTCTGTTAGTTATATAGATTTAGTTATCGTAGCTGTTCTTATCCAACACCTTGAAACTATATAGAAGCTACCACTCTAATAATTGCTCACAGCCTCACATCATCTACACTATTCTGCTTAGCAAATTCAAATTATGAAAGTATCCACAGCCAAACAATAATTCTAGCCTGAGACTTACAGACATTTCTCCCATTAATTTCAACATGATGACTATTAGCAAGCCTAACAAACTTAGCTCTACCCCCAACTACCAACCTATCAGAGTTATTTGTAGTAATATTACATATTATTTCATGATCAAACATTACCATTATCTTAATAGCAATTAATATAATTACTGCCCTATACTCCCTATATATGTTAACCATAACACAATGAGACAAATATACACATAATATCAACAATATCAAACCATCATTTGCACTAGAAAATGCCCTCATAACCCTTCACCTGTTACCTCTATTACTCCTATCATTAAACCCCAAAATCATTTTAGGGCCCTTGTACTGTAAATTTAGTTAAAAAAACACTAGATTGTAAATCTAGTAACAGAAGACTAGATCTTCTCATTTACCAAAAAATTATGCAAGAACTGCTAATTCATGCCTCCATACCTAACAGTATGGTTTTTTCAAGCTTTTAAACGATAGCAGTGACTTCCCTGGTGGCGCAGTGGTTAAGAATCTGCCTGCCAGTGCAGGGAACACAGGTTCAAGCCCTGGTCCGGGATGATCCCATATGCCATGGAGCAACTAAGCCCATGTGCCACAACTACTGAGCCTGCGCTCTAGAGCCCAAGATTCACAACTACTAAGCCTGTGTGCCACAACTACTGCATCTTGCATGCCTAGAGAGCCTGTGCTCCACAACAAAGAGTAGCCCTCACTTGCCACAACTAGAGAAAGCCCGCACACAGCAGCAAAGACCCAATGCAGCCAATAAATAAATAAATTTATATTTAAAAAAAAAAGGATAGCAGTTATCCATTGGTCTTAGGAACCAAAAAATTGGTACAACTCCCAATAAAAGTAATAAGCTTATTTACCTTCTTAACACTAGTCACACTATTTATGTTAACAATTCCAATTACAATAACAAACTGTAACATTTACAAAAGTAACATATATCCACCCTACATAAAAGCCACTATTTCATATGCTTTTATTACCAGCCTAATTCCAATAATAATGTTTATTCACACAGAATAATAATTATCTCAAACTGACATTGAATCACAGTCCAATGGAAAAATAAACAAATTGGACTACATCAAACTACAAAGCTTCTGCACAGCAAAGAAAATCATTAACAAGATGAAAAGACAATCTACTTCAAGAGAGACCGCGATAGTGAGAGGTCCGTGCACCGTGATGAAGAGTGACCCCCGCTTGCCACAACTAGAGAAAGCCCTTGCACATAAATGAAGATGCAACACACCAAAAATAAATAAATTAATTAATAAACTCCTACCCACAACATCTTCTTAAAAAAAAAAAAAGCAATCTACTTAGAGAAAATATTTGCCAGTCATGTATCTGACAAGGGGTTAATATGCAGAATATATTAAAAAACTCATAAACTCAATAGCAGAAAAAGTATGATTTTTAAAAATGGGCAGAAGATCTGAATAGACATGTTTCCAAAGAAGAGATACAGATGAACAAGAGGTACATGAAAAGATGCTCAGCATCACTAATCATCAGGGAAATGTAAATCAAAACCACAATGAGATATTACCTCACACCTGTTAGAATGGCTATTATCAAAAAGAAAATGTTCCCCGAGCTGCAGTGTCAGCACAGCAGTTTCACACTAGGAACTCTGGTCTGAAGTGCCTGGGGACAAGGTCTCTGCACATGGCACCATATGAATAAGTGAAACTAGAGAAAGAACAAATGAAAAAAAATACATATATATATATATATATATGGGAAAAAGAAGACCAGAAAAGAGTGAGCAACCTGCCCAAGGTCACAAACAACCACACTCAGTAACAGTGAAAGCAACATAAAGACTGGGTAAAAGAGGAAAGAATCCCCATCACTTTTTAGCATCATCAAACCCCTGTGTCTCTATCCACCACAGTGAGAAACCAGAAGGTGTTGGAGACAAGATGGCCTAGTAGGACTTGAGTTCAACTCCCCTCACAAAAACACCAAAATCACAGCTAACTGCTGAACAACCATTGACAAAAAAGACTGGAACCTACAAAAAAGGATATTCTACATCCAAAGACAAAGAAGAAACCACAATGAGACAGTAGGAGGAGTGCATTTGCAATACAATCCAACCCTATACCCACTGGGTGGGCAAAACACAAACTGGAAAATAATTATATTGCAGAGGTTCTCTTACAGGAGTGAAAGTTCTGAGCCCCACCTCAGGGTCCCCAGCCTGAGGGTATGGAAATGGGAGAAGGAGCCCCCTGAGCATTTGGCTTTGAAGGCCAGTGGGGCTTGGAACTCCACAGGACTAGGGGAAACAAACTCCACACTTGGAGGCACACACAAGGTATCATGCACACCAGGACTGAGGGAAAAAGGAGTGACTTCATAGGATCGTAGGCCAGATCTACCTGCTTGTCTTGGAGGGTCTCCTGGGGAGGTGGGGGTGGCAGCTGTGGTTCACTGTGGGGACAAGGACACTAGTGGCAGAGGTACTGGGGAGTACTCATTAGCATGAACTCTCCTAGAGGCTGCCATTTTGTCATCAATACCCAGCCTCACCCAACAGCCTGTAGGCTCCAGTGTTGAGACACATCAGGCCAAACAACAAACAGGGTGGGAACACAGCCCCACCCATCAGCAGCCAGGCTGCCTAAAGTCTTCCTGAGCTCACAGCAACCTCTATACATATCACTTGACACAGCCCTGCCCACCAGAGGGACGAGACCCAATCCTTCCCACCAGGAAGCCTGCACATGACTCTTAGACCAGCCTCACCCACCAGGGGGCAGACTCTAGATGCAAAAGGAACTACAATCCTGCAGCATGCAGAATGAAGACTTTAAACAGAGAAAGTTAGACAAAATGAGAGGGCAGAGGAATATGTTCCAGATGAAGCAACAAAATATAACCCCAGAAGAACAACTAATTAAAGTGGAGATAGGCAATATACCTGAACAAGAATTCAGAGCAATGATAGTAAAGATGATACAAGATATCAGAAAAAGAATGGAGGAACAGATTGAGAAGATACAAGAAATGATTAACAGAGAGCTAGAAGATATAAGGAACAAACAAACAGAGTTGAACAATACAATAACTGAAATAAAAAAAAACACTAGAAGGAATCAATAGCAGAATAAATGAGGAGGAAGAACGATAAGTGAGCTGGAAGACAGAATGATGGAAATCACTGCCACAGAACAGAACAAAGAAAAAAGAATGAAAAGGAATGAGGACAGTTTAAGAGACCTCAGGACAATATTAAACACACCAACATTATAGGGTTCTGAGGAGGAGAAGAGAGAGAAAGGGCCTGAGAAAATATTTGAAGAGATAATAACCAAAAACTTCCCCAACATGGGAAAAGAAACACTCAAGTCCAGGAAGTGCAGAGAGTTGCATACAGGATAAACCCAAGGAAGAATATGCCGAGACACATTTTAACACATTATTGACCAGAGATGTATTAATAAGTCTTTTGTTATCTGAACATTACTGACCGGAAATGTATCAATACGTTTTTAGAGAGTGATATAATTAACATCACCGTGTGAAATTGTTAGAGCTTAAAATTGATCAAGGGTTCATTATACAACTTATGATTGTTGTTATCATTCACATTTTGCTCCATCAGGTTTTTGTTCCAACTTTGTGTATATTATAAATGCAAGTTTATTACTATAAAATTTTCAAAAATGACACATCAGAAAATTTTGAGTGAAGAATAATTTTTCAGTGAATTTTATTCATATACTTTCTGATTGTCTGAGTGACATATATACTAGTGTCTCAGAAGATGATAGTTCTTCAGAATATAGCTCTGATTCAGACAATGTGAATATTAGACCAACAAAAAGACAAAACATTTTAGTGATTGATTCTGATATGGAAAGTGAAAATGAAACTCATGGTGCTGTAGAATGCTCCTTTGCTTCTACAGAAGAGTGGATGGGGACAACATTTCATGAAAATTAGAAGACTTTACAGGTGTGCCAGGGGTAACTGTTGAATGTAATAACCTGCAAAATGTCAGTGAAATAACAATTTTTTTTTTTTTTGTGCAGTACACGGGCATCTATCTCACTGTTGTGGCCTCTCCCGTTGCAGAGCACAGGCTCCGGATGCACAGGCTCAGCGGCCATGGCTTACGGGCCCAGCCACTGCGTGGCATGTGGGATCTTCCCGGACCAGGGCACAAACCCGCATCCCCTGAATCGGCAGGCAGACTCTCAACCACTGCGCCACCAGGGAAGCCTGAAATAACAATTTTTGGTAACGACTTTTTCGAGTTGGTCACTTCTAAAAAAAACTTGTATTGGCAACAGAATGAAAAATCATATAAAAAGTATGACAAGGCTTTAAAATGGACTGATGTAACCAATAGTGACATGAAGAAGTTTCTTGGATTAATAATTTTGATAGCACAAATAAGAAATTCACACTGGAAAGAATACTGGCCGACTTATCCCTTACTTGAAACACCGATCTTTTCAAAGATTATGACGAGAAGAAGGTTTGAACAAATAATGACATTTCTTCACTTTCATGATAACTTGGAAACTCCACTTCTTGCAGACAGAATTTCAAAAGTTAAACTTCTTTTGGATTATTTTCTTCCAAAATTTCAATCGATCTATATACCCAAACAAAAGCTATCACTTGATGAGGCAATGATAAAATGGAGAGGATGACTCCGATTCAAAACCTATAATTCTGGAAAACTTACAAAATATGAAATTTTGGTCAGGATGTTTAGTGAAAGTGAAACTGGATGTATATGCAACCTTGAGATTTAGAAGGGTAAAGGAAAGAAAGTGCAAGAAACAATATTATCAGTCCTACAACCTTATCTTGGTTCATGGCACCATATTTAGCAAGACAATTATTACAACAATGTGTCCACATCTGAAATATTGTTGAAGAATAAAACCAGAGTCTGTGGGACTATAAGAGAGAATCATGGTCTACTAAACTAATTAAAGGAGAAATCTAAAAATCTACAGAGAGGAGAAATGACATTCTTACAGAAGGGAGAAGTGATTCTTCTTATATGGAAAGACAAGAAGCTAGCCTGCATGGTGACAAGTATTCATGTTGCCTCCATAGCATCTATAGGAAAGGAAGACAGGAGGACCGGCCGTGAGATAACTAAGTCCACTTGTATGTTAGAGTATAATAAATATAGGAAAGTAATTGATTGATCTGATCAATATCTAGCAAACTTCAATATCCTCCAGAAAACTCTAAAATGATATAAGAAAGTGGGTGTCTATTTGAGTAACTGCAGTTTATTCAATGTGTTTAAATTTTATTGTAGCCTTAATGCACAGAATAAAATGACTTTCAAGCAATTTTTGTTAGCAGTAGCTAGAAAATAGGTAACTGACCATTCTTGTGAATGTAGTGGTAGTTCCACACCTGGTTCTTCTTGTGCTGTTTCTAAAAGAGCCCCCTACAAAGATCCACCTTGTTGACAATCAGGTAAAATAAAAGAACATAATCTAGAGGAAATAATACCAACAGGACAAAAAAAAGAAAAAAACCCTCCAGAAAGTGTAGAATCTGCTCTTCAAGGGAAAAGTGCAGTGAAACACAGTATATTTGTAACAGATATTCTGTTCCCCTGCACAGAGGTGCCTGCTATACTGCCTATCACAGTCTAACAGAATATTAGAATGCTTTAGTAAGACACATAAAAGTTTCAAATAAATACATTAAGTGCAAAAAAAGTTGTTGATATTTACACACATGTGGGTGTTTCAATATTCACTTACATAAGAAATCACTGGGCACAAGTGTTAGTTTCTGCAAAAATCCCCTGGTCGATAACGTGTGAATCAAACTGACAAAAATTAAACACAAAGAAAAAATATTAAGAGCAACAAGGGAAAAGCAACAAATTACACACAAGGGAAACCCCATAAGGATGTGAGCTGATTTTTCAGCAGAAACTCTGCAGGCCAGAAAAGAGTGACATGATATATTTAAAGTGATGAAAGGGAAAACCTACAAGTAAGAATACTCTACCCAGCAAGGCTCACATTCAGATTCAGTGGAGAACTCAAAAGCTTTACAGACATGCAAAAGCTAAGAGAATTTAGCACTACAAAACCAGCTCTACAACAAATGCTAAATGAATCTCTCTAGGTGGAAAAAAAAAAAAGGCCAATACCAGAAACAAGATAATTATGAATGGAAAAGCTCAATGGTAAAAGCAAACAGAGTAAATGTAGGAAATCCCCCAAATGCAATATGATATCAAAACCGGCAATCATGAGAAGAGAATACAAATGCAGGAATTTGGAAGTGCATTTGAAATTAAGACACCAGCAATTTAAAACAATCTTGTGTGTATATATATATATATATAGAGAGAGAGAGAGACTTCTGTATCAAAACCTCATGGTAACTGCAATCCAAAAATCTACAGTAGATACACACACAAAAAAAGAAAAAGGAATCCAAACTCAACACAAAAGACAGTGATCAAATCACAAGAGAACAGAAGAGGAAGGCAAGAAAAAAGACCTACAAAAACATATCCAAGACAATTAACCAAATGGCAATAAGAACATACATATCAGTAATTACCTTAAATGTAAATGGATAAATACTCCAACCAAAAGACATAGACTGGCTGAATGGATACAAAAACAAGATCTGTATATATGCTGTCTACAAGAGACCCACTTCAGATCTAGGGACATATAAAGACTGACAGTCAGGGATGGAAAAAAGTATTCCATATAAATGGAAATCAAAACAAAGCTGGAGGGCTTCCCTGGTGGCGCAGTGGTTGAGAGTCTGCCTGCCAATGCAGGGGACAGGGGTTCGTGCCCCGGTCCGGGAGGATCCCACATGCCACGCAGCGGCTGGGCCCATGAGCCATGGTTGCTGAGCCTGCACGTCCGGAGTCTGTCCTCCACAACGGGAGAGGCCGCAGCAGTGAGGGGCCTGCGTACCGCAAAAAAAGAAAGCTGGAGTAATAATACTCATATCAGACAAAATTGACTTTAAAATAAATAGTTACAAGAGACAATGAAGGACATTAATAATGATCAAGGGATCAATCCAAGAAGAAGGTATAACAATTGTAAATATATATGCAACCAAACTAAGAGCAGCTCAATATATGAGGCAAATGCTAACAGCCATAAAAGGAGAAATTGACAGTAACACAATAATAGTGGGGGATTTTAACACCCCACTTACATCAATGGAGAGATCATCTAGACAGAAAACCAACACTGTCTTAAATGACACATTAGACCAAGTATACTTAATAGATATATAAAGAACATTCCAACCAAAGGCAGGCAAATATTCTTTTCAAGTGCACATGCAACATTCTCCAAGACAGATCACATGCTAAGCCATAAAACAAGGCTCAGTAAATTTAAGAAAATTGGAATCATATCAAACATCTTTTCCAACCACATCACTATGAGATTAGCATTCAACTGCAAGAAAATAAAAGCTATAAAAAACACAAACATGTGGAAGCTAAACAATATGCTACTAAACAACCAATGGATCACTGTAGAAATCAAAGACAAAGTCAAAAAATACCTAAGAGACAAATGAAAATGAAAGCATGATCATCCAAAACCTATGGGATGCAGCAAAAGGAGTTCTAAAAGGGAAGTTTATAGCAATACAATCTTATCTCAGGAAACAAGAAAAATCCCAAATAAACAACCTAACTTTACATCTAAAGCAACTAGAGAAAGAAGAACAAAAAATCCCAAAGTTAGTAGTAGGAAAGAAATCATAAAATCAGAGCAGAAATAAATGAAATAGAGATGAAGAAAACAATAGGAAAAATCAATGAAACTAAAAGCTGGTTCTTTGAAAAGATAAACAAAATTGATAAACGTTTAGCCAGATTCATCAGGTACAAAAGGGAGAGGGCTCAAATCAATAAAATTAGAAATAAAAAAGGAGAAGTTACAATGGACACCACAGAAATACAAAGGATCATAAGAGACTACTACAAGCAACTATATACCAATAAAATGGAAAACCTAGAAGCAATGGACAAATTCTTAGAAAAGTACAATCTCCCGAGATTAAACCAGGAAGAAATAGAAAACATGAACAAACAAATCACAAGCACTGAAACTGTAATTTAACACCTCCCAACAAACAGAAGTCCAGGACCAGATGGCTTCACAGGCGAATTCTGTGAAACATTTAGAGGAGAGTTTATACCTATCCTTCTGAAACTATTCCAAAAAACTGCAGAGGAAGGAATGCTCCCAAACTCATTCTATGAGGCCACCATCACCCTGATACCAAAACCAGTCAAAGATACCACAAAGAAAGAAAATTACAGGCCAATATCACTGATGAACATAGATGCAAAAGTCCTTGGTAAAATACTAGCAAATCAAATCCAACAATACATTAAAAAGATCACACACTATGATCAAGTGGGATTTACCCAGGGATGCAAGGATTTGTCAGTATGTGCAAATCAGTGTGATACACAATATTAACAAATTGAAGAATAAAAACCATATGATCATCTCAATAAAGGCAGAAAAATCTGTTGACAAAATTCAACAACCATTTATGATAAAAACTGTACCGAAAGTGGGCATAGAGGGAATGTACTTCAACATAATAAAGGGTTATATATGACAAACCTACAGCTAACAACATACTCAATGGTGAAAAGCTGAAAACATTTCCTCTAAGATCAGGAATAAGACAAGGATGTCCACTCTTGCCGCTTTTATTCAACATAGTTTTGGAAGTCCTAGCCACAACAATCAGAGAAGGAAATAAAAGGAATCCATGTTGGAAAAGAAGAAGTAATATTGTCACTGTTTGCAGATGGCATGATGCTATACATAGAAAATCCTAAAGATGCTACAAGCAAACTACTAGAGCTCATCAGTGAATTTGGTAGTTACAGGATACAAAATTAATACACAGAAATCTGTTGCATTGCTATAAACTAACAAGGAAAGATAAGAAAGAGAAATTAAGGAAACAATCCACTTACCACCACATCAAAAGGAATAAAATACCTAGAAATAACCCTACCTAAAGAGGAAAAAGATCTGTACTCTGAAAACTATAAGATACTGATGAGAGAAATAGAAGATGACACAAGCACATACCATGTTCTTGGATTGGAAGAATCAATATTGTGAAAATGACTATACTACCCAAGGCAATCTACAGATTCAATGCAATCCCTATCAAATTACCAATGCCTTTTCTTGCAGATCCGGAAAAAAAAAAAAAAAACTTAAAATTTGTATGGAAACACAAAAGACCCTAAATACCCAAAGCAATCTTGAGAAAGAAAAATGGAGCTGGAGGAATCAGGGTCCTTCACTTCAGACTATACTATAAAGCTACAGTAATAAAAATAGTATGGTACTAGCACAAAGACAGACTGGTAGATCAATGGAACAGGATAGAAAGCCCAGAAATAAACCCACACACCTTTGATCAATTAATCTATGACAAAGGAGGCAAGACTATACAATGGAGAAAAGACAGTTTCTTCAATAAGTGGTGCTGGGCAAACTGGACAGCTACATGTAAAAGAATTAAATTGGAACATCCTTTAATACCATACACAAAAATAAACTCAAAATGGACTAAAGACCTAAATGTAAGACTGGATACTACAAAATTCTTAGAGGAAAACATAGGCAGAACACACTGACATAAATCGCAGCAATATCTTTTTGGATGCACCTCCTGGAGTAATAAAAAATTTTTTTAAATAAACAAATGAGACCTCATTAAATTTAAAAGACTTTGCATGCAAAGGAAATCATAAACAAAGCAAGAAGAGAACCCACAAAATGGGAGAAAATATTTGAAAATGATGTGACAGACAAGAGACTAATCTCCAAAATCTACAAACAGCTCATGCAGCTTAATATCAAAAAACAACCCAATCAACAAATGGGCAGAAGATCTAAATAGACATTTCTCCAAAGAAGACATACAGATGTCCAAAAAGCAATATAAAGATGCTCAACATCGCTAATTATTAGAGACATGCAAATCAAAACTACAATGAGGTATCACCTCACACCATTCAGAATGGTGTTCCATCTCTTCCATCCAACATGGGAATGTAAATTGGTACAACTGTTATGGAGAACAGTATGGAAGTTCCTTTAAAAACTAAAAATAGAGCTGCCATATGAAGCAGCAATCCCACTCCTGGGTTTTTTCCAGAGAAAACCATAATTTAAAAAGGTACATGCACCCCCATATTCATTGCAGCACTATTTACAATAGCTAGGACATGGAAGCAACCTAAATGTCCATCAACAGAGGAATGGATAAGAAGATGAGGTATATATATACAATGGAATATTACTCAGCCATTAAAAAAATGAAATAATGCCATTTGCAGCAACATGGATGGACCTGGAGATTATCAGATGGAACAATTGAAATCAATTCCTCTAAGATCAGGAATAAGACAAAGATGCTTACTCTAACCACTCCTACTTAATATAGTACTGGAAATCCTGGCTGAAGCAACAAAGAAGACAAAGAAATAAAAGGCATCCAAAATGGAAAGGATGAAGTAAAATTGTTGCTATTTGGTGATGATATGATTTTATATACAGAAAATATCAGTCAGCCAAAACTTTTATAATTAATCAATGATTTCAGTAAAGTTGCAGGATACAAAAATTAACATACAGAAATAATTTGCATTTTTTATACTAATGATGAAATATCCGAAAAAGAAATAAAACTTTCCCATTCACAATGGCATCAAAAACAATAAAATACTTAGGAATAAATATTCCTAATAAATATATTAGGAATAAATATAACCAAGGAGGTTAATGATCTATACAATGAAATCTATAAGACTTTGATGAAAGAAATCAAAGGATACACAAACAAAAGACACCTGTGTTTATGGATGGAAAGAATATTGTTTAAATGCCCATGCTACCCAAAACCATTTACAGATTCATACAAACCCCATCAGAATACCAAAATTATTCTTCACAAAAATAGAAGAAACAATTCTAGAATTTATGTAGAACCACAAAAGACCTCAAATAGCCAAGGCAGTCCAGAGAAAAAAGAAAGTCTGAGGTACCATGCTTCTTGATGTCAAGCTATACTACAAAGAATGGCACAGTCACAAAAATAGACGCGTAAACCAACAGAACACAATCCAGAGCACAGATTTAAATTCTGGCATATATGTTCAACTAATATTTGACAAGGGAGCCAAGAACACTCAACTGGGAAAGAATAATCTTTTCAATGAATGGTGCTGGGAGAAAGGGAGAAACACGAGCAGAACAATTAAACTGGACGCCTATCTCAGGCCACTCACAATAATTAACCTTGAAATGGGTCAAAGACTTAAATGTAAGACCTGATACCATAAAACTACTAGAAGCAAACATAGGGGAAAAACTCCTTAATATTGGTCTTGACAATGATTGTTTGGACATGATGCTAAAATCACAAACAACAAAAAGCAAAATAAATAAACAGATAATTAATAAAATGAAAAAACATTCTACATAATAGATTTTTACAAACCATATATTAAAAGGTTAATATTCAAAATATATAAATAACTCATAAAATAACAAAAAGTCCAATTTTCTAAATGGACAGAACTAAAAAGACATTTTCCCAGAGAGTACATCAAAATGGCCAATGGATATATGAAAAGATGCTCAACATCTATAATCATCAGAAGAGTGCAAATCAAAACCACAATGAGATATCACCTCACATCTGTTAGAATGGCTATTATCAAGAAATCAAGAGACAACAGAGGCTGGCGAAGATATGGTGAAAAGTGTAGGAATGCAAGTTGGTCCAACCACTATGGAAATTAATATGGAAGTTCCTCAAAAAATTAAAAATAGAAATACTATAAGATCATGGAATTCCAATTCTAGGCATATAACATGTGGAATAATAGAAAAAATATAGATAAATAGATAGATAGCTATAGATTCTGCCCCTGCTTCCTGGCACAGAGCTCCTTAAACTGTTTTTCTTTTTCCCAAAATTTTAATTGAAGTATAGTTGATCTACAATGTTATATTAGTGTCAGGTGTACAGCATAGTAATTCAGTACTTATACAAATTATACTCCATTAAAAGTTATTACAAGGTATGGGCTATAATTCCCTATGCTAGACAATATATCTTTGTTGCTTATCTAATTTATACATAGTTGTTTGTATCTCAATTTCATACCCCTAATTTGGCTCTCCCATGTTCCCTCTCCTCATTGGAAACCACTAACTTGTCCTCTTTATCTTTGAGTCTGTTTCTTTTTTTTTTTTTTGAGTCTGTTTCTTTTTTGTTATATTAACTAGTTTTATTTTTAGACTCTACATGTAAGTGATATCATACAGTATTTGTCTTTCTCTTATTTCATTTAGCATAATACCCTTCAAGTCCATCCATGTTGTTTCAAATGGCAATATTGCATTTTTAAGGTTGAGTAGTATTCCAGTGTGTGCGTGTTTGTATCACACCTTGATCCATTCATCTGTTGATGGGCACATATTGCTTCCATATCTTGGCTCTTGTAAATAATGCTGCTATGAACATTATGGTGCATGTATCTTTTTGAATTAGCGTTTTCATTTTTTTCAGATATATAGTCAGGAGTAGAATTCCTGGATCATATTGTAGTTCTATTTTTAGTTTTATGAGGAACCTCCATACTGTTTTCTACTGTGACTGCACCAATTTACATTCCCACCAACAGTGTACAAGGGTGCCCTTTCCTCCACATCCTTGCCAACATTTGTTATTTGTGGTCATTTTGATGATAGCCATTCTGACAGGTGTGAGGTGATAGCTCATTGTGGCTTTGATTTGCATTTCTCTGATGATTAATGATGTTGAGTGTCTTTTCATGTGCCTGTTGGCCATTTGTATGTCTTCTTTGGAAAAATGTCTATTTAGGTATTCTGCCCATTTTTTAATTGTGTTGTTTGATATTGAGTTGTATGACCTGTTTATATATTGTGGATATTAATCACTTATCAGTTATATTATTTGCAAATATTTTCTCTAATTCAGTATGTTGTCTTCTATTTCTTGTAAAGCTGGTTAGTGGTGCTGAACTCTTAACTAGTGCTTGTCTTGAAGATTTGGATCTCTCTATCAAATCTGAACGAGAACCTAGCCAGGTTGAAGATTCTTGGTTGTAGGTTTTTCTCTTTCATCACTTTAAATATATCATCCCACTCCCTTCTGGCCTGCAGAGTGTCTGCTGAAAAGTCAGTTCATAGCCTTACGGGAGTTCTCTTATATGTTATTTGTTACTTTTCCCTTGCTACTTTTAATATTATCTCTTTAATTTTTGCCATATTAATTACCATGTGTCTTGGTGTGGTCCTCTTTGGGCTAATCCTGTAAGGCAGCAGTCCCCAACATTTTGGCCCCAGGACCAGTTTTGTGGAAGGCAATTTTTCCACAGACCGAGGTGGGGTGGAGCGATCGTTCAGGCGGTAATGTGAGCAATGGGGAGTAATGTGGAGCGACAGATGAAGTTTGCTTGCCTGCCCACCACTCACCTCCTGCTGTGCAGCCTGGTTCCTAACAGGTCATGGACCAGTACTGGTCCATGGCCCGGGGGTTGGGGACCCCTGCTGTAAGGGGTTCTCTGCACTTCCTGGACTTGAATGTCTGTTGCCTTTCCCAAATTAGGGAAGTGTTCAGCTACCATGTCTTCAATTATGTCTTCTGCTCCTTTCTCTCTCTCTTCTCATTCTGGGACCACTATAATGTGAATATTAGTGTTTGATGCTGTCACAGATGTCTCTTAAACTGTCCTTTTTTTTTTTCCTGTTCAGCATCAGTGATTTCTACTACTCTTGTCTTCCAGTTCACTAATCCATTCCTCCATATCATTTAATGTACTGTTGATTCCTTCTAGTGTATTTTTCATTTTGATTATTGTATTCTACATCTATTTGGTTGTTCTTTATATTTTCTAATTCTTTGTTATAAAACTTCTAACGTCTAACTCTGTGCATCCATTCTTCCCCTGAGTTCTCCAATCATCTTTATAATCACTACCCTGAATTCTTTCTTGGGTAGATTGCCTATCTCCATGTCATGCTTAGTTCTTTTCTGGGGTTTTATCTTGTTTCTTCATTTTTACATGTTCTTCTGCCACCTCATTTTGCCTAACTTGCTTTTTTAATTTTTATGGTAAGGTGTTTACATCTCCTGATCTTGAAAAAGTAGCCTTTTGTAGGAAATGTCCTATGCATCCCAGCAGTGCACTTCCCTCTCTTCACCAGAGCAATATGCTCTAGGTCTTCCCCTTATGAGGGCTGCATGGGTCTTTCTGTTGTGGTGGGCTGACTATGTGGGTGATCTTGTAGGCTTTGTTGGCCCCTAGTCTGTTTGGTTGCCAGGTCCTGCCTTGTGTGGAGGCTGCCAGCTGCTTGTTGGAGGGACTGAGTCACAAGGCAGCTGGCTGGCTGAAGAAACCCAGGGTCCCTGGGGCTAGTGCTGGATTACTGGGGTAAGCCAGGGTCAGGGTCCAGGTGACTCTGGAGCTGTTGGCCACCCTCTAGTGTGTGAAGTCAGGTGTTGGGGCTAGTGTTGTTCTTCTGGTTGGCAGAGCTGGGTCCTGGGGTCTGGTTGCAGGGCCCATGGGTCCTAGAGCAGGTGTTGGGCTGCTGGTGGGTGGGACTGGCTCCTGATGCACTTGGCTGTGGGCCCAGGGTATCTTGAAGCTTGTGTTGGCCTGCTAGTGGGTGGGGTCTGAGCCCAGTTGGTCCCAGCGCAGAATCTGGCCTGCTAGTGGATGGGCCAGGTTTGCAGACTGTGGTGCTATGGTTTTCTTACAGCTGGTGTCCATTGGCTGGTGGGTAAATCTTGGAGCTGGCTCACTCGTGGGTAGGGCTGGGGTCCTAGTGATTCTGGGCCGGGTGTCTGCCCACTGGTGCATGGGGCTGGGTCCTGGACACTCTGGAAGGCAGGGCAATGTCCAGAGGTGGCTGTGGGCTTAGAGATTCTTAAGGCAGCCTGTCTGCTGGTGGGTGGGGCTATGTCCATTCCCAGTTAGTTGCTTGGCCTGAAATGTCCCAGAACTGGGGCCTACAGATGATTGGGCCAAGGCAGGGTTGGGCCCTGGGCTAATAAACTAGAGGGAAGGTTCCAAAATGGTGCTTGCCAACACCAGTATCCAAGTGGAAGAACTAACTCCCAATAATGTCTGCTACCAGTGTCTACATCCCCAGGGGTAGGATGCAGTTGCCTCCTGCCTCTCTAGGATACTATCTAGTATCAGCAGGTAGATCTGACCCAGACTCCTATCAAATTACTGCTTCTGCACCAGAGCATGTGAGATATTTTGTGCACCCTTTAAGAGTAATGTCTCTATTTCCCACAGTCCTCTGGCTCACCCAAAAGCAAGCCCCTCTGGCCTTCAAAGCCAAATGCTCTGGATGCTCACCTTCCCAGTGCAGGACCCCCAGGCTAGGGAGCCTGACACGGGGCTTAGACCTCTCACTCCTTTGGGAGAACCTCTGCAATTGTAATTATTCTCCTGTTTGTGAATCACCTACCTGGGGATAGGGGATTTCACTGTATCACAACTCTGTCCCTCCTCATCTCATTTGTAGATCTTTTCTTATAGGTTCCAGTCTTTTTCACTGATGGTTGTTCTGCAAAAAGTTGTGATTTTCATGTGCCTGTGAGAGGAGGTAAGCTCAAGGTTTTTCTACTCCACCATCTTGTGCAATCTCCTAAACTCTTAGAATTTCTTAAGGGATAATGCACCCTAGGGCTCTTATTTGTTACATGGAGGTGACTCTGAGTGGGCTCCTGGATGGAGGCTGGTCACCAGAAAGACCAGGCCATGATTAGAAGTTTGGAATTTTCAACCCCACCCCACATCTTCCAGAGAGGGGAGAAGAGCTAGAAATGGAGTTAATAATTGATCATGCCTAGGTGAGGAAGCCTCTGTAAAATCCAAAGAGTACAGGGTTTGGAGATCTTCCAGGTTGGTGAACAGGTGGAGGTGCTAGGAGACTGATATACCTAGAGAGGGCATGGAAGCTCTGCATTCCTTCCCACAGATCTTGCCCTACACTTGTCTTTCATCTGGATGTTCTACTATATCCTTCAGCATATCCTGGTAGAAAAGTAAAACATATCTGAGTTCTGTGAGTTTTTCTAGCAAATTGAACATGAGGAAGGAGTTGTCATAACCTCCAACCAACAGCCATTTTCTCAAAAATCCCAGGTGACAACCTGGGAAGTTGTTGGAAGGAAGTCCTGTAGGACTGAGCCCTTAACTTATGGGATCTGACTCTATACAGGTAGAGTTTTAGAACTGAGCTAAATTATAGGACACCCAGCTGGTGTCACAGAGAATTGCTTGGTGTGGGGAAAAACTTCTACATATTTGGTGACCAAAAGTGAAGTGTTTTTTTATGAGTAGTAAAGGAGACTCACAGGGAGGAAACTCATAGTAGGGAAGAACTGGTTTTTTTCCTACAATGGAAGGAGGAAAACTGCATTTTTCCATTACATTGCCAAAGGAAATGAAAACAGGACTTTGAAGAGACGTAGGCACTTCCATTGCAGTGTTATTCACAATAGCCAAGACATGCAAATAACCTGAATATTCATCAGTGGATGAATGGATAAAAAGATGTGGAATATTATTCAGCCATGAGAAAGAAGGATATGTTGCCATTTGCAATAACATGGATAGACCCTGAGTACATTATGCTAAGTGAGATAAGACAGATGGAGAAAGTCAAGTACTGTATGATAACACTTATATGTGAAATATAAAAAAGTCAAACTCATAAAAAAACAGTAAAATGATGGTTACCAGGGAATGGGGTGGGGGATAAGACTGATGTTGCTTAAGGGTGCAAATATGCAACGAGTAGCACACAAGCCATAGAGATCTAACACATAGTATAATGACTTTAGACAATATTGTACTATAACTATGTGATGTTATAAATATAGCTACAAAATTATATTACAATATGTAAGTACCGAAGTAACATGCTGTATATGTTAAATTTATACAAGGTTGTATGTCAAATATACTCAATTTAAAAAAAACAGGTACAATAACCAAAACTCTGGGAGAAAACAAAATGCGGGAGAATGTCATATATCAGAAGAGAAAACTGGGAACTAGGATACACTACATCTATAGGCAACCAAGGAAGACAAGCTCCCAAAAAAGACTTGAAAAAGGAGAGGCTAAATAGATGGACATGAAGAAGTCTACAAATAACAAATGTTGGAGAGGGTGTGGAGAAAAGGAAACCCTCCTGCACTGTTGATGGGAATGTAAGTTGGTGCAGCCACTGTGGAGAGCAGTATGGAGGTTCCTCAGAAAACTAAAAGTAGAATTACCATATGATCCAGCAATCCCACTCCTGGGCGTATATCGAGACAAAACTATAATTCAAAAAGATACATGCATCCCTTTGTTCATAGCAGCACTATTCACAACAGCTAAGACATGGAAACAACCTAAATGTCCATTGACAGATGAATGGATAAAGAAGATGTGGTATGTATATACAATGGAATACTACTTAGCCATTAAAAAGAATGAAATAATGTCATCGGCAGCTACATGGATGGAACTAGAGATTATCATACTAGGTGAAGTAAGTCAGAAAGAGAAAGACAAATACCATATGATATCACTTATATGTAGAATCTAAAATATGACACAAATGAACTTATCTATGAAACAGAAAAAGATCAGAGACAAAGAATAGACTGGTGGTTGTCAAGGGGGAGGGGCCTGGGAGAGGAATGGATTCGGAGTTTTGGTTTAGCATATACAAACTGGTATGTATAGAATGGACAAACAATAAGGTCCTACCATATAGCACAGGGAACTATATTCAATATCCTGTGATAAACCATAATGGAAAAGAATATGAAAAAGAATGTATATATATATATATATGTGTGTGTGTATATATATATATATAACTGAGTCACTTTGCTGTACAGCAGTAATTAAAACAACATTGTAAATCAAGTATACTTAAATTAAAAAAAGGGATGGATGGAGAATGGGATGAGAGTGGGATACACGAAGCCACGAGAGGAGAGAGTTTTGAGATAGAAGTGGTCCACATTTTCAGATTATGTGAAGAAAAATCAGGATTGCCAGTCATGTCGACAGGGGCAGTTGTAGAATAGCAATGGAGGAGAAAAATTACAATGGGCAGAGAATTAAATGGTAATGATGAAGATAAGACACTATTCTTTCAGGTACTTTGAAGATACAAGTGAGGGTTATTTAATGAGGATAGTCTAAAGGAGGGTTTTATTTCCCAAAATGAGATGCTTACATATCATTTAATGTTAAAGAGAGCCAACAGAGTTCAAAAATATAAGCAAAAATTGATATCCTCTCCATCCAAGTCTTATTCTCCCATTTGTACTCCTGTTTCTCTCTCCTCTGCTCCCTCTCTATGCACTTTATTTTCTATACAACCATCTCAAACTAATTGCTTTTGTCCTTTCCTAATATTTTTACTAATCTGTAGGTCATGGAGCTTCCAACAACTACTTATGATGAGATGAAAAACAACTATCTTTTAAGGTTCATACTGAAACAGACATTGAATATTATTAAAAAAAAAAATTTAACCATGAAAAGCATTACCTCATCTTGACAGTGATGACTACATTTTTAATGTCGAAGAAACCAGAAACCATTCGTTAAGTGGGTGACAAGCTCAACGGAGCTAAGGTTTTAAACTGCTGTTTTTCCACCAAATCACAAAACCATTTGCAAGAGAAGGGAAGGTGATATTTCTGAAAAGCTGGCAGCTGCTCCTTTATACTTTTTTCTCATTGGGATACACCAGGTGTGATGCATTCCCTGTGGTTGACATCACTTCAGATCAAGTATAAAATAACATATTCCTCGGCATCTTTTTGCCCTTGCCTCTATTCATAGAACAGAAAAGGCAAAAGACGGGTAGGCTAATGGAGAGCAAGTCAAAATTAAAAGGACATTTAAAAATAGAACTTTGGAGGGAGGAGTGGTGTTGGTAGTAGAAATCCTGGAAACGGACACATAACATAGGCTTAGCAAGGAAAAAGATGGCATTCACAAAAGGCCATTTGTTGATACTTGAGCTAAAGTGCAGTCAGGATTTGCAATGGGAAGCGGGAGGGGAGGGAGAATTTCTTATGGAGGTTTGACAGTATAAGCAAGAAATCAAAAGCTAGTTTAAAAAAAAGGTCTTGGAATATAGATTAGGTTCTTAGGTGCCATGAATTCCAATCCTAGAGCTGAAAATAGGGTTTTCACAAAAATACTCACAATTTTTATATATTATCAAAAACTGAATGGGACCTTAAGAGGACATCCAGAAAAATCTTTTTCCCTTTCTGTAGTTTAAATTGCAGTTGCTATACTACACAATTGCTGGTGTTCTCCTAAGGTTACTGTGACTCTCTATAAAAGACATTTCAATATTTCTCTCACTATCTGTCTGCTCTTAAATGGTAAAGACCTAGAACATTTTCCTTGTACTGTGTCAGTAGAAAAGGAAAAAAAACTCTTCAAAGAGCATTACGATATTGAAAAGTATAATAGCTTTTTGGAATTTTATCATTTCCATTTGACCCCAGGCCATCCTCAAATACAGTGATTTAATTGGAAAGAACCCTTGGACTTTCAATGTAAATTATTCAATGTTAAGCCCACCCTCAAGTCACTGCATGATCTGATCATTAAAACCAAGTACAGTTTTACGGTGTTTTCAATCTTCTGGGGGCAGTGTGCATTATTTTATTCATCTATGCATTTAATAAATGTTACATAAAGAGCTTTTATGTGTCAGGCACATAAGTTGAATTTATTATCCTCTGGGGTAATTTATTATCCTCTGAGCCCAGAGAGAAGGGCTTGTCAACTTGATTCTCTAACTCTACCTCGACTAATTTAATCAGATTCTCTGGTGCTGAGACCCAGGATTAAGTATTTTTTAAAAGCTCCTCAGGGCTTCCCTGGTGGTGCAGTGGTTGGGGGTCCACCTGCCGATGCAGGGGACACGGGTTTGTGCCCTGGTCCGGGAAGATCCCACATGCCGAGGAGCGGCTGGGCCCATGAGCCATGGCCGCTGAGCCTGCGCGTCCGGAGCCTGTGCTCCGCAACAGGAGAGGCCACAACAGTGAGAGGCCCGCGTACCGCAAAAAAAAAAAAAAGCTCCTCAGGTGTTTTTCACGTGGTCCAGTTTTATGAAGCATAAAAAACCTAACAGGAGATACCAGTTTGGTACAGCTTTCCCAAAATACTGAGCTAAGTAGAGCTTTCTTTTCCATCAAGGGTTATCCAGCTATTCAAGGGCCATTACAGTTGCCCTTCCACCTGTTCCCTATTCTTCATCCAACCAGGAATTATTAAGTCCAAGAGCAGCAGCTGCCTTATTACCAGTAGGGTCAACATCTGAGCATGCAAACGGAGCCCTGGTCAGTGCTACTGAAGCCATGACAACATCATGACAAACAACCCACCAAACAAACCCACCAACGATGAATGGTCCCTATAGGATTAATTCCCCTTTTATCTCCTTTTCTTTTCAAGCCATTTCTACTTTCTGGTCGTGGCCCATGAAAACGAGTTTGCCCATTCCTCGTGCAACAGCGCAGGGACATTACATTTGCCATTGTACTGGCAGAAGCACCTCTTTATTCCCAGGTAAACCTAGGTGCTGCAGAATGTGCTCCGTATGCTTCTATAAGAAACTCATTCAACCTCTGCACACACTCAGTATGGTAAGCTGCCCCCTAAGGACCCCATCTCCTGGTGGTATCATGTTTTGTTACGTGGCCAAAACAAATTACAACAAATTTAACAACTTAAAGCAAGCAGCCCAAATATTATTTCACAGTTCTGTAGGCAGAAGTCCTACTAGTCTCACCAGCCTAAAAATTAATGTATCAACAGAGACACACTCCTTACCAGAGGCTCTGAGGATGAATCTGCTTCCATGCTCTTTTAGGTTGCCGGCCGAATTCAGTTTCCTTGGTTGTAGGATTGAGGTCCTCAGTTCCTTACTGATTGTCACCCAGGACCAGTCTTTGCTGGAGCCTCTATGTATCTTACTTGCTTTGGATAAGCTCCTAGAAGCCTCTCTCCAGTCACTGCACACGACCTTTACGTCTCAGAACCTGCACCTCAAACACCTTTCAGCCTTAAAATCTCTCTGACTTCCCTTTCTGCCACACCCCTTCACGTTCTTCTTCTGCTTTTAAGAGATCATGTGATTACATTGGCCCCACCTGGATAATCCAGAATATTCTCCACTTTAGGGTCAATCAACTTAATCACACCTGCAAACTCCTCTGCCACGTAATATAACATCTCCACAGGTTCCAAGGATTAAGGAGTGAACATCTTTAGGAGGAGCCATTAGTGTGCCTACCACATGCCTTTATATAATTCTCTCTCCTTAAGTGGGAAATGGATTTAGCAAATAGAATGCAACAGAGGTTACGAGACATCATTTCCAAGATTAAATTATTGAAGACTGCAGCTTCCATCCTGGGGCACTCTCTCTCACTCTTTCTTGATCACTCACTCTGGGGAGGCCAGCTGCCATGTTGTGAGGCAGACCTATAGTGGAGACGTCCCCGGGATTCAGCTTGGAAGCAGAAGCAGGTTTTCTTAGGTCTGGCAACAGTCAAACGAATGAGTTTGGAAGCACATCTACCTTGAGTGGAGCCTTGAGACAGCTGTAGGTCCATCCATCTTCTTGATCACATCCTTGAGAGAATCTGATCTTGAAATAGCCACCTAAGCCACTCTCAGGTTCCTGACCTACAGAAACTGAGATAATGCGTGTTTAAAAGCTGCTAAATTCTAGAATACTTTATTATGCAGCAATAGATAACTAATATGCCCAGTCACTCTCTTCCTGAGCTTTTCTAAAACTGGGGGTACTTTATTCCTCTCCATTTGCAGGAAGAGGTCTTCAGCTAGAAGTCCCTAAGATCTATTATTGCGGACAAGGGGAAAAATGTTTGTTAACAATTGTAGAAACTGGGTATATTTAGATGTGGAACAAAAAGTATCAGTATTTCAAACACCCTTTTAGCCCTGGTTTAACCGTTATAGTTTGCTTAGAGCAATATATTTCCAAAATAGAGAAGTAGAATCCAGATAAGAGAAACCTACATTATTATGAACTTGGGACATACAAACTCTGGATTCAAGGAGACTGATTTAAATAGTATATAAATAGGGGGGAAAGTACTGAGGATACATTATAACTGGGCACAATGAAGAAAAGTGTGCCCTCTCTTTGGTAGTTGAAGCAGTGTTTCTCCAAGTGTGGTCCTCAGACTACTTATATTAGAATCACCTATGATGGCTGATTAAATTGCAGATTCTTGGGCCTTCTGAATTAAAACCTCCAATAAGGAGTAAATGTGCCTGATTAAGAAGATTCTCAGGTGCTGTTTATTCCCATAGAAGTTTGAGAATCACTGATATGGTGGTTAGGGGTGCAGACTTTGAACAATCTGTGTTTAAATCTCACCTCCTTCATGTAGTTCTGAAGGTAGAGAATTCTCTTTTGTTCCTTCAAATCCCCAGCACCTAGACTGCCAGGCACAGAGCTAGCGCTCCTAAAATATTTGTTGAATGAAGGGTGAGCAAATTACTGAATGAATGACCATGGGCAACTGTCTTAATTTCACCAATTTTCTTAACAGAAAAAAAATAATAAAATGAGAAAAGTACCCCTCTCTTACGGGGCTAGAGTAAGAAAGAAATGAGCTAATGTGTGTGCAACAGACAGCACAGTGCCTGATACACATACAGAGTGCACACTATGTGGAAGGTGGTGATGGCGCTTGTGTTGCTGTGGTCATCACATAGGTGCTTGACGTGTCAGCAGAAACGGCAGAGAAAACCCTTTGCTCTCAGAAAAACTCAGGAGCTAGAAAACGTGCTCTCCATGTGCTTGTTGAAGAGATGCTGGGTGAGCATACTAGAAGTAAGTACACATTTTCAGCATTTATCAGAAAAACATCTTTCTTTAGGAGTTCCAAATAATCTGTTCCGGTGAGGCCATGAGGAAGTCAAAGGCCTGACATAAGGAAATATAATTTATGTACATGTTCTTATTTATCCTCTGCTGCATCCTTTCCCCTTTCTTTATCCCCCAAATAAGGAATTTTTATATTTCTGGCCAGAAATTGCTGGATGTTCACCAGACTCATGCATAAAAGATGTGCTGACTACTCTAAGAAAAATTTTGAAAACATTTAAAACATAATTCAGTCTGAAAGGTGCTCTGTGAATACAAGGGAACAGTGGTGTTTGCAAAAATACTTTGTGCAATTTAGTAACTTCACCAAAATTAAAATATTGTTAAACACAATAACATTTAATTTGGCTTAGAATCTGATTAATATGGTATATATTCATTATCTTGATGGTGTTGCTAATTTCATGGGTGTGCTGGTTTTAAAATACGTTCACAGATTCTCTGATACTCCTCCCTTCAAGGAGTGGAACCTAAGCTTCCTTCTCTGAGTAAGGGCTGCACTTAGTGACATGCTTCTAACAAGTAGAATAAAGATGAAGTGACGAGAGCCTTCAGAGCCCACGTCGTAAAGCACTGCAGTTTTCTCTCGCTTGTTCTCTCTTGGGTCACTTACTCTGGGGGAAGTTAGCTGCCATTGTGAGGACACTCAAGTAACCTAAGGCATCCTGTCAACAGCAAGCAAAAACACTGAGGCTTCCAGCCAATGGGCATGAGAGTGTGCCGTCCTGGAAACAGATCCTCTGGCCTCAGTCAAACCTTCAGATGTTTGCAGCCCTTTGAACATCCCGGCTGGAGCCACGTGAGAGGTCCTGAGCATTATCCCAAAAGCTGAGCTCCTAAATTCCTGATCCACAGAAACTGTGGGATAACAGATGCTTATTGTTTTAAGCCACTAATTGGGGGGGGGTAATTTGTAACACAACAGGATAACTAATACCACAGGTTTGTACATATGTCAAAAGTTATCACATTATACACTTTAAATATGTGTTTATTACATGTCGATTATATAATTCACCAGAGCTGAAGATGCAAAAGATACATAATAGGATTAAAATGCTATGATTTATTATTGAAGGGATATCTGGCTCTTTTGAACAATGCGCAAATTAAAGCCAGGTATAGAACTGGCTTTTTTGTTAAACAGACCAAAAAAAAAAATCCAGAAAATAATGATGTTATTATATTAATTACACATTAGAAATAAACAGCCAATCATAATTTCTGAATCCATACCCCTGTTGTTTGTCAGATGTTTTCCTTATTCAACAAAAACAGGCAAAAACAAAAATGTGAACACAGCAATTTCTAACAGCAGTGGAGATGTCTGATTCAGTACAATCCATTCTTGATTATATGACCTACTGGAGGCAAGAAGTAGCTCTGGAGTGTCACAGAAAATTCTGTTAGATTAGGAAGAGGGAGAATGGAATAGGAAGGAAATAGTGTATTTATAATGGGACGTATATGTATATAATTTGAAGATAGATAGACACATAGATACATACATACATACATAGTTTATAGTATAGATAGTTCAGTATTTTGGTTTTCTTTTTCCACATGTCACTGTGTTGTATTTTCCCAAGTCATCTCCCATACCAATATTTTTAATAGATATACTGTAGTTCATTGTACTATAAATACAGTAAATTATATGTTATCCTCTATTATTCACACTTTGGTCACGTCTAACTTTGGTCATCAGTAATACTATGATGAGCGTCTCTTTAGCTAAAGATTTGCTTGCTTTGCTCTTTAGGGCAGATTTCTGAAAGTGAAAATTCAGTGTGCATGAACATGTTCAAACCTGTTACTACAAATTACTGTCCAAAAACACTATGCCAACTTATATACTTACTGACATAAAAATTCCTGTCTCACCACATTCTTGCAAGCATTGTGGATTTTTTAAATTGTGCTATTTATTTTTTCATGAGTTTCTGAGGCTTGAGTTTAAAAAGAGCTTTACCATCCTTCAACCACCCTACACCATTCTGTTTCCTTCACTGAAAACATCTTCATTGGAAGGTGACTTCTTTTTCAAGCATGGTGAGGCCCTTTAGTTAGCAAGATTTGGCACCACAGAGAAATTAGTGACCAAATCATAAGTAAACCATTAAATTAATAAATTCATACATTTTTCTTATTAGGAGATGAATTCCTAAATGACTTTGAATAGAATTACATACAAGGGGCTTCCCTGGTGGTACAGTGGTTGAGAATCCACCTGCCAATGCAGGGGACACGGGTTTGAGCCCTGGTCCCGGAAGATCCCACATGCCGCGGAGCATCTAAGCCCGTGCGCCACAACTACTGAGCCTGTGTTCTACAGCCCGTGAGCCACAACTACTGAGTCCACGTGCCACAACTACTGAAGCCCACACGCCTACAGCCCGTGCGCCGCAACAAGAGAAGCCACCACAATGAGTGGCCCGCGCACCGCAAAGAAGAGTAGCCCCCTCTCGCCGCAACTAGAGAAAGCCCGCACACAGCAACGAAGACCCAATGCTAAATAAAATAAAATAAATAAATTTTAAAATAAAATAAAATAAATAAATTTAAAAAAAAAGAATTATATACAAGAAGCAAAGGTTCAGGGACCATAATCTCATTTGAGCCTGAGTACCTGCCCCTTCCTAGGAAAACAAAAGCAACTCTCTCATAAATTAGACCCACTGAGGGGAAAATGGCAGTCCCCAGGGTAGCTCCAAGAGATGTCAAAAGACTCAAAGTCCCTTTTTACCAAGAAATTTGCATTTAAAATTTATGAAGAAGTCATAAAAGTCAACAACAGAAAGAAAGTGTACCCAACAAATTTGAGTTTGGGGCATGCACAATATTTTTCAACAAGATTATGGTCATCAGACCAACCATGCACTGATTGCTTACCTTGTGTGTTTATGGATTTCTTTTAGTTGTTTAATTCTCAACAAAGACCTCTGAAATGTGGCCACCATGATCCTCATCAAGAATCATACATGAGACTACAGAGATTTAAAGATATTAAATAAGGTGACCAAGGAGACAGAGACAGAAAGTGGGAGGAATGGATCTTAAAGCCAGGTTTTTCTGACATGAAATCCTATAGGCAAACCTGCATATAGTTATCAGAGACCCAATGCATAGTTTCATTAGGCTATTTTCTTTTTTGAAGATATTGGATGGGAGGCAGCATGGCATAAGGGCATGAGCAAAGCTTTGGATTTAGACAGCCTTGGATTTGAATTTTGCCTCTGTGTGTTAGTTGCTGACTTCTGTGATCATCAATTTCCTTATAATATCATCCTCAATTGTTGTCAGACTTAATCGATGGATGCAGTGCCTGCCACAACGCTTAATGTAATGCGTAACGTGTGGTAGGTATGATTCTTTACATGCTGCACAGTAGACAAGGCTAGAAAGGAAATGTGTACTCAATTGTCTCCACCAGAGGGCAGAGTAAGAATTATTGTGTCTTTTTCTATGTCAGTTCTGATAAGGGAAAGTAGAATGGGATATGAATACATAACTTAGATACCATTTACTAATCCTTAGATCCCAAGAGGAGGCTACAAAAGACTTAAAAAGAAACAAAAACATGAAAAAAGAAATACATGAAGAATAATAAACTGAATATTATTTTACATTCCATAAATTCAATGTACATTCCATATATATTCATATAATATATATATATATTATATGAATACTTTCAAAACAGGAAATTTTGGTAGTGAGGACAAATATAAAGTAATTATGAGGATTTTTTTTAAGTTGGAAAGATACTCAGCAATATCTTTAAAATTATTTTAGACTATGATGTGTGGGTAAAGAGAATAAATGGGGATATGGAAAATCATTCAATTGATACAACTTTTTCTGTTAAACCATGCAAGTGGCAAATGTTTTACCAAAAACTGTTAAAATTTTAAAAATCACAGAAGTAAGAGTATGCTGGAAGGAAGGAGGCAGGCAAAACTATGTTACAGATTGAAAATTGTTCCTTAAAAATAACCATTCTGAGTTCTCCAAGACGGCCCCGGGAATACGCTTCCCAAAGAAAATAAGATAAAACACTTTTGACTTCTTGTCAGTGTCTCACTCAGTGGCAAGTCCTTGAAATTGGTGCGTACATTTCCTCCGGAAAGGCAGAGGGGACTACGGGCCAGATGTATCGACCACCAGCTTACTGCTGCAGATCTCTGTCAGAAATACCAAATCCACCATGGGGCGAAAGGAATCAGCAGCTTCTTTTAATGCTGCTTGACATGTAAATTGGTCCTCTGCAAAGTGTGGTTTGCTCCTCAGTTATTTGATCTTTCAAACAAAAATTGAGTCCTGGGTAATTTTCCTACTTTTTTAGCTAAAAATGCCTTTCCTTAATCGATACTATAGACAAACCCTCATACCCACTAAACCCAGGGCAATGATGAGGCTAATAGACTCCCATCGAGACAGACCTCTGTCTGGCGGTCTCCCCTCCCTCCACCCAGTGTCCCTCCCAGGTGTGCAGGCATCCTGACATCCTCTGATGCCTGCAGACTTTGTAGCAGGAGCTCCCCCAACTGCCTGTTATGAAGCAGAACTCCATTCCATGTCCTTTACTGCTCAAGGGCTCAGGTTCCCTAGGGTTCTTCTTAGTAGATCCCAAATGCCCACCTTGAATTCATCCGATGCATCAGAATCACCTGGGGCAGGGGTATTACACATTCTCAGCTTCAACCTCAGACCCACTGAGTAAAATCTCTCAAACTAGTTGGCAAGAATCCATATTTTAAACTATTTTATTGGGTAAATCTCATCAGCACCAGATTTCAGAACTTTTCAGCTAGGTGAGAGCTAGCAAATTGGGTATAATAACAATAATACCAAATTCTCCACAGGGTTTACAGTGTGCAAAATGACTTAAACTGCATTTTGCCACTGAATCCGCATCACAGCTGGCCTTATGAGATAACTATAACATTAGGTGCCTGCCTGTATTGCTTACTTACAGGCATTCTCAGGAGGTACCTTCTATTAGGGTCCTTATTCTAGACTCTAGATGAGGAACAAAGCCTTTTAAGAATGATGTAGTTGTCCAAGACCAGAGTTGGGCAGTGAGTCAAGGTTTGATTCCAAACCCTCTAACTCCCAACCTTCCCACCACACAACACTGTCTTGCAAATTTCTGAGGTGGACAGAGCCAGGTCTTACCTTTCAGAGTGAGGAAATCTAAATTCAGAAGGTCTAAGACAGCATCAGGATCCAGATCATTTCTGAGTATCTGCTGCTTAATTACCTTGACAACACTATTCTTCAGAGGCAGATTTAATGTACTTTTCATTGTTTGTAAAGATGTTCCTGAAGGGCCTTCATTTGGAAGTACTTTTCAAGCACTACAAACAGGTTTAGACTGATGCATCCATAATCTTCATAGGTTTTTATTAAAACAACTTTTCAACTGAATGAGATATAGACAAAGGGAAGGATTTCTCTATAGCCATAGAAGATAGACTCAAAAGAAGATGAAATTCCCATGACCATGGTAAGCTAACCGTGGCAGATTTTTTTTTCTCAAAAAGCCACAGTAGGGCTTCCCTGGTGGCGCAGTGGTTGAGAGTCCGCCTGTCGATGCAGGGGACACGGGTTCGTGCCCTGGTCTGGGAAGATCCCACGTGCCGCGGAGCGGCTGGGCCCGTGAGCCATGGCCACTGAGCCTGAGCGTCCCGAGCCTGTGCTCCGCAACGGGAGAGGCCACAACAGTGAGAGGCCCGCGTACCGCAAAAAAAAAAAAAGCCACAGTAGTGTTTCCAGTCTCACTTGCTTTCCCAAGACCTTGCCACTCACCCAAGAGGTGGGTTCTGTGTCCCCTCCCCTTGATTCCGGGCAGGTTTTTGAGTGCTCCTATCCATAGAATATGGCATAAGCGATGCTAAGTGACTTCCGAGGCTGAGTCATCTAAAAAGGGTACAGCTTCTGCCTGGCTCTGTCTTTTAGGACACTTGTGTGGACACAGTGAGGAGCCCAAGTTAGCCCATGTGAGAGGACTGATGCTCCGGCGAACAGCCAGCTTTCACCCCCAAAAGGTAAGTGAAAAACCCTTCCAGCCTTCGAGATTGACAGTGAGCTTTTCAAATAAGGCCCCAGCCTTGCTGTACCCTGTCCAAATTCCTGTCCCACAAAATCCATGCTCATGACAATTTGTTGTTTGTTTGACACCACTAAGTTTTGATGTAATGTGCCACACAATCATGGTAAGTGGAACGCTGACCATAGCCAGCTCCATTTTTAGGCTCAGCTAACATTCAGTGAAATGTTCTAGAGAAAAAATTCATCCAAACTGAGGCAGAGCAACTTATCAGTACTTGTAAACTGTTCCACCCAAAGTTCCCCAGAAAGAAGTGAACAGATCCCCCATGAAACTGGATTTCTCCTATACCTTTTTCTTTTTTACCATCAGATTAAGTCTGTTCTCTAGGAAGGTGTGCCCTATTTCCCCTTTGCCCTCCCCTTGGGAGGCTGTACAGGGGTCCCCTTACCTCTGCTTAAGAAGCATGGATTTGAGTATTACCCCTCGCAGACCTATTCTCCTTTTAATATCAGAAAGAGCCATAGACGGAAGGAAGGAATCCTAAGTTCAGAGTGTAATGTCTGCGACGGGAAGGCATGGAAGGGCAAGTGAATTGTTCACGTTTCTGAAAAGTCATGTGAAGGAGGTTGACACCCACTTTGCCCCAGGGTAAAGCACAGGTTCAACCAGGTCTGATGGCCTATGATATGGAGCAAAAGGAATTTGGTCAATTACCTAATTTCTCTTGATTGGCAAATCTGTATTGTTCAGAATGAAACCTTTCTGACAGAGCAAGACCCCGTAATGATTTGAAAACTCGAACACCATATTTCACACTTTCTAAGTTTGGTAAGAAACATTATTGGTATCACTGTGTATACCGAGGACGTGGCGTCACTGTACACATGGAGGATATAAAAGACCTAGTTGTACATTAGAAGTGTGGTATGGTGTGGTCTTTCTAGCTGAGTTGGGTTTTCTAGACATAACCACATCACCAACTTGCTGTGTGACCTTAGAAGGTCATATTACTTCTCTGGTTCTTACCTATTCAGCAAAAATAGGGAGTTGGAATAATATGGCTCTCTATCAGTCTATGATTCCAGAACTCGGACTTGGCCTTCACCCAAGCCACACAAAGACTGCCCTGGTTCCAGAGAGGTCCACCATCAGAAAACTCTCGTTTGTCTTTATGTCAGGAATGAACTATTTTTCGCTACATCATTTAGGGTGTGTTTGCCTACAAATAAAATCTAAATCAAAGTGTCTTTAAATATCTATTTTATAACATCTCAGAAGTAGGATGGGCTCCAAGGCAGGTTGATACAGTGGCTTAACAATGTCATCAAGACCCAGGGTCTTCTGAGCTTTGATGTTTATTCCCTCTATAGGCAGGTAGCCAGATAGCTTTGGTGGAAACAAGCATCACATCCAGACAAAGATGGCACGAGGAAGAAGAGAGAGTATCTCCTTCTGGGACTTTCTCTCAGGTGAGAGAAACCTTTCCCAGAATGACACCCCCAGCCCCTAGCTAGCAGCAGCAGAGAACTTCTTATGTCTCATCAACCACAACTGGCTTATGTGCTCCACCTTGAGCCCATTACCAGCAGGAGAAGGAGGGTCCCCTAGCTGGCTTAGGCTAAGCATTTGAGTGAGATGGATATTGAAAGTCAATTAAATGTCCACTATGTTCCCCTCCAACTCTGCTTCAGTCTCTCCTAAAATGAGCACTGGCTGTCTCGTGATACCAAACTGTTGTGGTATGCAATGGCTCTCAATGCTGGGTACCCAGTAGAATCACCTGGGAAGTGCTTTTAAACATACCAAACGTTGACCTCACCCCCAGATCAATGAAAATAGTATCTCTGAGGGTGGGAGCAAATCCTGGTTTGTCCAGGATTATAGCAGTCTAGGGATGGTACCAAATCTCCTGACTCCTGTTTTAACATTCCTTCCATTCCTGGCTTCCCCTCTTGTTTATTCCATGCAATTCTATATAGCATGTATAAGCGATTTGACTAATAAAGGACATTCTACAAATCTTCCTTTCTATGAGAACAACAAAGTTCAAGTTTATATCAACACTTTCCTCCTCTAACTCTTTTTAGATTTCTTCAGAAATACCTGAAGAAAAAGACTGACCTGATTCTGGCTTGCATTTCATAGCCCCTAGAGCAGTCTTGCAATAAATGCATATTTTATAACATACTTCAGCAGATAGTTCATGTTTTACAGTAATCTGACGTATTATGACTGCCTAGATTTACCAATTTGCAGTCAAACATTTTATAAGGTATTCATTCCTCAGTGTGTTTTAAAATGGGCCTCAGTAACACTCAACTCTGAACCACTGTAGGACGAAGAAGCTAGAGTCCCGTCCCCAATACCTCCTCATTGCGACAAAAGAAAATAAGCACATAAAACCTTAATTTCACTCTGCATCAAAGACAGAGTTTTAAAAAGTCAGCAAAGTTCTGCCCACACACTCTACATTTTTAAGTTGTTTATTTCAACTTCTATTTGTTATCTTACCGTGAAAGAGGCATAGTTCGCATAAACTAAAAATGTTGAAAAGAAAGGGAATATTATTCTCTTTAGATGAAAGTGGAAAGAACTTGGCTAAACTGGAAAGGATAATATAAATAATATGAGAATAAATTGGGGCAAAGGGATGCTATTTCATCCTTCTAGAAACCACACCAAGCCAAGAACCCCTTCTGCGAGTGGAAGAAGTTGTAAAAAAGAAAGGACAAACTACCTCACTCAAGCTCGCCCAAAACAAAGGTGGGAGGAAATAGCATAGCTAAGTAAAAAGCCTACTAAATATTTCATGAGCCAAGTTTATAAAACCATTTCTATCTTTACAGTTTTATACCTTCCTGCCTTTCACTTTTCTCTCTTCCTTTCCTCCCTGAAGGAAACATTCTGGCTCAGTCACACAGCTTTAACTCTCGTGCTCCAGAGCAGCTGGTCCCCACTTCTACAGCTGCCTGCTTGACATTTCCTCAGCCCCTCAGACACAACTTTTCCTATTAGCCAACTCCTCAATCCAGCTCTTCCTCCTGATACTTAAAGTTTCTCTCTGGGGTAACGATATCCTCTGGTCACCAGGCTTGAAACCATTAATTCCCCCACACCCACGTCTTCCTTATCCCTAATGCCTGGATTTCCTCACTTCTCCCAGTGCTATCAGCCTAGGGTGGGATCAGAGCAGGAACATTGGGTGCATGTCTGCAGGAGCGAGCCTGGCTGCATCCCCATCCAGTGTCCCTAGTTTCCAGATTTATGAACATTAGGAAGTTTGTTTTATTTCTCTATCTATCTATCTATCTATCTATTTATGGCTGTGTTGGGTCTTCATTGCTGCGCATGGGCTTTCTCTAGTTGCAGCGAGCGGGGGCTACTCTTCGTTGCGGTGCGTGGACCACTCATTGTGGTGGCTTCTCTTGTTGCGGAGCATGGGCTCTAGCTGCACGGGCTTCAGTAGTTGTGGCACGTGGGCTCAGTAGTTGTGGCTCACAGGCTTAGTTGCTCCGCAGCATGTGGGATCTTCCTGGAGCAGGGATCAAACCCGTGTCCCCTGCATTGGCAGGTGGATTCTTAACCACTGTGTCGCCAGGGAAGCCCCATCAGGAAGTTTTTTAACCTCTCTGTGGGTCAGCTTCCTCATCTGCAAAAGACAGGTGGTAATACTACTACTTACCTCAATGGGTTGTTGTGAGAATGAAATCAAATAAAACACAGAGCACTAGAAGAGTCAACAGTAAGTATTTGCTGCCCTTTAAATGTAAGCCTTATCACTGCACACCTGTACCTCTGTACCATTCTCCTAGCTGAGCTGACTCCTTAATTCTTCTCCAAAGCAACTTCCACACATTGCAAAGATGAACCGTGCTAATCCCACTCCAACGTTGTCAGTGGCCCTCAGATGATGAAGCAGCTTGATTCGTCCTCCATCAGCAGCATCCACAGTAGGTCCAGAGCCTGAGTTTCCAGCCACACATCCCTCCAACAGCATCTGAGGACCCTGTGCTCCAGCTCCGTCTAACCACAGCCCGTTCCTCCTTAGACTGCGGCCCCTTCTCTCTGCTTTTCTCACTCTCCTCCAACTACCTGGCAGTTTTCTTCTCGACCCGTCAAATCCTTTGACTCTGAAATATCTCAAACAAATAAAAAATAGAATAATAAACTTAACCCCACCCAATGCTATCAATTCTAAATATTTTGTCACACGTACTTTACATCTCTTTAAAGAGATCACACGTTACAGATGTATCTGAAGCCCCCATGTATCTGCTCCTGAGCCTGTGGCCCTCACAACCTCCCCAGAGGTAACAGATGTCCTGGAACTGGTGCTTGTGATTTCCTTACACCCTTAAAACACTATTATTTATCAAGAACAAGAAAAGTCTAAGATACTGTCACCACAAAGAGGAGCCTAAGAAGACATGACTAAATGTAACGTGATATCCTAGATAAATCCTGAAGCAGGAAAAGTACATTAGGGAAAAGCAAAGAAATCTCAGTAAACCAGGGACTTCAGTTAATAATAATGCATCCGCAACCATTCATTATTTGTGACAAATGTACCACATTATGTAAGATGTTAATAATAGGGGAAACTGGGTATAGTTATATGGGAACTAGCTGTACTGTTCTCATAATTTTTTTGTAAATCTAAGTTTATCCTACCATAAAAAGATTATCTTAAAAATATTATTACCACCTATGTATAACCACTGACAGCATGTAGCATTATTCTAAATGTTCTATAGGTTTTCCAGCTTGTATAAATGATAGCATACTATACATTTCATTATATAACTAGATTTTTTCAGTGGTTAGTTGCCAATGCACCACCCCAATTCTATTCTCTGTTCTTCTCTGCAGCTGTCCCCAAAAAAGTGACCTCCATGGATTGCATCCTTGGGCTTCCTTGCTCTCTGCTGCTGGTTGGATTTGTCCATTGGAAAGCAACAGCAGGAGATTGTAGAGTGGCAGAAGAGAAAGTATGAAATGATGGGCAGAATAATGACCCCCCAAAGGTGTCCATGTACTATTCCTCGGGACCTGTGAGTATGTTATTTTATATGGCAAAGGGGGAAGATGTGGTTAGTTAAGGATCTTGATATGAGAAGATTATCTTGGATTCTCTAGATGAGTGCAATGTAACTACAAGGGTCCTTATAAGAGGTAGGCAGAGGGGTCAGAGAGAGAGAGAGAGAGAGAGAGAGAGAGAGATTGGAAGATAGCTACACTTCTGGCCTTGAAGATGGAAGAAAGGACCACAGGTCAAGGAATGCAGACGGTTTCTAGAAGCTGAAAAAAGGCAAGAGAATATAGTGTCCTCTAGAACTTCCAGCAAGAATGCAGTCCTGCTGATGCCTTGATTTTAGCCTGGTAAAACCCAATTTGGATGTCTGACCTCCATAATCATTAACATAACAAATGTTAAGTTTTATGCCATTTTGTTATAGCAGATATAGGAATCTCATACGTGTAAGATATTCATCCCCTCTGCTATCTCCCTGTCTAGCTGCATTTCTGTCAGTGGCTTCATTTTTGACAATAACTCCCTTCCAGCAGCCTCTCTTTTATGACTTCATCTCTAACCAGGTTCCATTAACCCCAATCCCTCCTTTTTAACATTTCAAGTCTAGAAGTGGTGAAAACTTCCCTTTGTTACTAGTTCCCAAGTATCTTACCAACGCTCTGATTCCATTTACTCATCCACACCTCTGAATATAGTCTCTTCATTCAATTATCTTCAGTTAAACTCCATCAAACATCAGAGTACCATGTTTTCTAATGGGACCCTGGCACATATACTCTTTTCTCTCATTACTAATATTTTTATGATATACCCATGTTGATACATGTAGCACTACTTCATTTAATTTAATAGGTATATAGAATTCTATTTCATGAAACACCATCTTTTATCAATTCTCCTGTAGATGGAAATTTAGAGAGATTTCAGCCTTACTCATTACATTTTCCTGTGTATGTATCCTTATATATAAAAGTTACATTTTCTTTAATGTGTATAATTGTAGGTAGAATTACAGATTGTTGACTACATGTAATTTTCAATTTTACTACATATGACCAATTGGCTCTCCTATGTCATTTTTTAAATATCTATCTTTTAAGTATCTAAAGACATGTCATCTTTTAAGTATCTATCAACATCCTGCCCATTTTTCAAGGCCCAGCTTGAACTCCACCTTCTCAGTGCAGCCCTCCTTGACTCTCCCAGCTGTAATCTCCTCTAGATTCCCATAGCACCTTTCTGGGTACCATTCATATGGCACCTACCATCTCCAAATTTTTGCCCAATTATGTATGTGTGTACCTCATCTCTCCTAGAAGCAGGAATTATGCAGCTTTCTGCAGAAGATTACATTTGTAACCTCAACAATAACTATCAGCACATCTTTTTCCTAACTAGTTTTTCTTCTTGACTTCTCTCCTTCTATTAATGACATCAAAATTCTCCTAGCCACAAAATACTGAGGGCTCAGGCATCTTAAATTTTTTCTGACCCTTTCCCTGCTAAGTTATTATTTGCTAAAGACTGTAGCACCTATGACTGGTGACCATAAATCCATAGCTTTTAAATCCAGCCCTTCATTCCATTTTCATTGTTGCTTCCTTGGTCTAGGTCTCATTTACTTGTCATTAGGATATCTGGGATGGCTCTGTACTGACACCCAGCTGCACCCAAGATAATGAATTCTCCTTTCAAAGCATCCTATGGTAGCATCCCTTTCCAACTCATACATCCTCAGGGCTCAGAACTGACTCTGGAGCTCTCTCCCAGATATTCAAAGTCAACAGAATTGAAGGCAGATAGACAGCAAAGCAATAATAGTAGAGGACTTCAATACCCCACTTTCAACAATGGATAGACCATCCAGACAGAAATCAATAAGTAAATAATGGACTTGAACTACACTTTATACCAAATGGACCTAATAGACATATATAGACTATTCCACCCAACAGCACTATATACCTGCTTCTCAAATACCATACAGAATATTCTGCAGGATAGATAATATGTTAGTTCATAAAATACATCCTAACAAATTTAAGAAGATTGAAATAATATCAAATATCTTTTCCAAACACAATAGTATGAAACTAGAAATAAATAAGAGGAGGAGAGTAGGAAAATTCACCAAAATGTGGAAATTAAACAACACACTCCTGAACAACCAGTGGGTCATTGAAGTAATAAAAAGGGAAATTTAAAAAAGATCTTAAGACATCAAAAATGGAAATATAACATACCAAACTTATGGGATGCAGCAAAAACAGTTCTAAGGCAAAAGTTTAGTGATAAATGCCTACATTAAGAGGAAAGAAAGATCTCAAATAACAACCTAAATTTATGCCTTAAAGAACTAGGAAAAAAAGAACAAACTAAACCCAAAGTTAGCAGAAGGAAAGAAATAACAGATTAAAGCACAAATAAATGAAATAGAGATGAGAAAGACAACAGAAAAGATCAATGAAATTTAGTTGTTTTTTTGAAGAGATAAACAAAATTGACACAACTTTGTTGAGACTAAGAAAAAAAGAGAGCAGACTCAAATAAAAGTATAAATGAAAGAGGAGACATTACAGCTGATACCACAAAAATACATAAGATCATAAGAGACTACTATGAACAATTATATAAATTAGATAACTTAGAAGAAATGGATAATATCCTAGAAACATGCACCATACCAAGACTGAACCATGGGGTAATAAATCTGAACAGACCAATAATGAACAAGGAGATCGAATCAGTAATAAAAAAAATCTCCCAACAAATAAATGCTCAGGACCAGATAGCCTCACTAGTGAATTCTGCAAAACGTTCAAAGAATTAATATCAATCCTTCTCAAACTCTTCCAAAAAACTGAAGAGGAAGAAACACTTGTAAACTCAATTTAATGAGGCCAGTATTACCCTGATACCAAAGTCAGACAAGGACACCATAAAAAAAGAATATTATAGGTCAATATTCCTGATAAACATAGACACAAATATCCTCAATAAAATACAAGCAACTGAATTCAAGAGCACATTAAAAGGATCAAACAGCATGCCCAAATGAAATTTATCCCTGGGATGCAAGGATGGTTCAACATATGCAAATCAATAAATGTGATATACTACATTAACAGAATGAAGGATAAAAATCATTTGGCATTTTCAATAGATGCATAAAAAACATTGGACAAAGTTCAGTATCTTTTCATGATAAAAACTCTCAACAAATTAGATATAGAAAGAATGTACCTCAACATAATAAGGCTCATATGTGAAAAGCTCACAGCTAATATCATACTCAATGGTAAAAAGTAAAAAGCCTCTTCTTTAATATCAGGAACAAGAAAAGGATGCCCACTCTCCCCACTTCTATTCAGCACAGTACTGGAAGTCCTAGCCACAGGAATCAGGCAAGAATAAGAATTAGGGGCATCCAAACTGGAAAGGAAAAGGTGAAATCATTTCTGTTTGCTGGCAACAGCACCATGTGGCTTTCTATTTTGGGTCCCTTTCCCTCAACTTTGTAGAGAGTATTTTTTATGATGGTGAGGCAGCCCCCACCTTTGATTTCCCTTCCTAGGTGTTGGATAGTCTCCATTTGGCCCTCCATGTCCAATCTTTACCTTTCTTCATCTGGCTCTGTGCCTGAAAGGCCAATCTCCAAGGACGGCATCGTGAGTTCCCTGGACTGCTAGCTTCCAATTGTGTTCAGTTAATGGGAGGCACCAGCAGGAGATTGAAAAGTGGGGAGAGAGGAAGCAAGGTATTTATTTCCCCAACTCAGGTTCCCCTGGAAACCTGTGTCCGGTGCCAGGATACAGGTTGATAGCGGCTGCCTTCCTCTTTATGGAACCACAACTGCTATAGCTACAGGTTTTACTACATTGCAATGATAGCTCCCTATCCTTTCAGGTCTGGACGTGGTAATGACTTCTGTTCTGTTGTTGGCCCTGGGGAACTTGTTGGTTTTCCTTATTGCTGTCCCCACCTTTATAATTAGAGTAGTTTTTCATGAAACTCTTGAATCATCCCAGCTGAGAGTGCTAAGAATCTGACTAATATATTTGGTTTGGAGAATTCCCCACCCCTTAGGAGAAAGAGATAGCTTTTTTTACAGAAGCCCAAAGCTCACTTTCCCAGCTTCCTTTGCACCTGGGGTAGAGGCATGTGACCCGAGCTCCGCAAGTTGGGTGCATCCACGCAAGAACTTGAATCTGAAACTGGGAAAGCAAAAGAATGAGCTGTGTGGAATCATTTTGGGAAGGAAGCCTGCAGACAAGACCCATTCCTGGCTGTCTAGGTTCAAAGCCTAGGTTTTCAACCCTTTCAAGGATTCTGAGAATCCCCTGCTTAACCAAGCCAGAGGTGGATTCTGTTGTTGGCAACTGAAAACCTTGAGTGATGACGCCCTCTCCTGGACACCAGAACACTTGATGCCTGGCTGATTCTCTCTCATCTTCCAACCACAGTTTAAGTCTGACTTTATGCTTCCTGTTCCTGCACCAGAAAATGCTTCCTTCCTTTGATTCCAGTCATTAAAATTGATCTGCTATAACTTGACTTAAAAAATAATCCTTGGGCTTCCCTGGTGGCGCAGCGGTTGAGAGTCCGCCTGCCGATGCAGGGGACACGGGTTCGTGCCCCGGTCCGGGAAGGTCCCACATGCTGCGGAGTGGCTGGGCCCGTGAGCCATGGCCGCTGAGCCTGCGCATCCGGAGCCTGTGCTCCGCAACGGGAGAGGCCACAACAGTGAGAGGCCCGCGTACCGCAAAAAAAATAAAAATAAAAATAATAAAAAAATAATCCTTGTAAAAGCTGATCACTTGCAGATCAGGAAAAGAGAGTTGCTTACTTCCTGCTCTGCAGGAAGCTCAGATCCAAATATCCTCCTCTTCCTCTCTTCAATCCAGGCCTGACCCTGCTCTTTAGTGGTTTCAAGAAAAACTCTACTCCTGACTTCTCACACTCACACTCTGTAAAGGTTAATCATGGACAGCCACACGCATCTGAGCCTGGGCTTGGTTGCTTTTCAGAGGAGGCTGATTGTGACTCAAATTAAGAAAAAGGAGAATACTCCTTTTAAATAACATGGGTCACCTATATTACTACGAATATGCCGTGGGTTTCCATGGTACACAGATAACAGAAGAAAGTGTGTGGCCATGTGCACGCCAGTATTTTAACACAAGATTGGAAAATGTATCCTCATTTATTTTAGTTCATACGAACCACTCAGAGACTGGATGGGGCATTTCATTTTCACCTTGACATTCCTAATTGAGGATCCCAAGTCAGCCAGCCCATTTCCCATAGGAATTTAGATAATAACGAGCTTAACTTATCCAGATCTAGAAGGTAGAGCATGTGGTACACGATTGTATGAACCAAATTATCAACACCTTTTAATCATGATGGCATTTTTTATATTTTTCCTCTCATAACCTACCAATACTTAATATTCCAACTAGTAGGAGGCTTAACATTCATCTGGTTAAATTCCTCCATTTTACAGGTAAGGAAACTGGAATCCAGAAATGTTAAATGCTTGCCTGGGTCAACCCGTTGCTGAAAAGCAGAGCCAGATGCAACCCTGATTCTTTTTGGCTTCAAAACCAATGTCCTCTAAACCTCAGGAATCTAACTCTCTGAATAACAGGAAGACAGTAGCTTTCAAAAACCCAAAGAGCTATTAAATTTGTCTACAGAACTTAGGATCTGTAAGGAAAAAAAGTAGGAATAATGTGTTAGTTACATTTTAGATATGAGGAAATTGAAGAATAGAAGATACTTTAAGCTTTAAATGCTTTTTGCTATGGTAGCAAAATTGAGCCCAGAACCTTGTTCAGGGAGCTTACCTTGTAAAGTGAACCATCTTTTAACAGTAAATGAAGCTACAAGTTTGTCTAAAGTGATGATTCACAAAGAAATCCAAGCGCTAGTTACAGAATCTGTTGAGTGCCCTTCTGTTGAAGGCCTAGAGACCGACGTGGTGACCCTGGCATTCTGGGCCCTATACACGGCTTAGGAAGAGAGAAGAAGGCAGTGTTGGGGCCTGGGCTCTAGAATATGGCTGTTCAAAGTCACCCCGCTCCACAACGCATCTGCGTGATCTTGACACATGAGGTAAATTCTCTGTGCCTCCATTTCCTCATTTGTAAAACAGGAGACAATTGTGAGAATTAATACATCTAGGTATTAAGTGTTCAAACAAGTTAGCAATTATCATTATCAAAAAAAGAATTAAGAGATTTAAGAACTCCACAGTTGCCTTTGGAATTATGTATTTCTAAATTTGGTGGGTTGGAAATTAAAAGAACCTGCTCCAGACAGCCGCTAGAGGGCGCCCTCCGGTCAGGCCGGAATGGTGCAGGCTGGTGGCCCGAGCAGCATTCTCACCGGAGACCAGAAAAACACGTGCCTGAGAGAGAACCCAAACCCTAAGGCTGAGATCCACGGGACTTGTAGATCAGATGCATCTTGAGTTGAGCTTTCTGCGGGAAGGTGGCTGGAATGTGTCACTGAGTTGTCTCTTGTTTTCAAGTTGCCTGAAGCTGTAGTTCTTTACTGTTCTGGACTCCGTTGTGAAGAGTGTTACTGATAATACACTGAGATAGTTTAATATGAAGGAGACTGTGTGTGTGTGTGTGTGTGTGTGTGTCTGCTCTCAGAGAATAGTTGAATCCCATTTACCACTTTATAGTATCAACACGTCTCTGCGTTCCTAAGAGGCACAGAAAAGGAGGGCAGTTGTGGAAGCGTGCAATCTCCAAACGGCACAGCACCTCAGAAAGGCGGAGTCTGCAGCCTGTATAGGTTCAGTTTAGGCAGAATATGTATGTTCTCGAAGGTGAGGCAAGAGAGACCCCCAGGACCAAGACTTAAGGGGGTGATCCCCCTGGCCCTGGTGTGCGTCCTCCACCCCGCTCCGCCGGAGTCCACCTCCAAGCCCCTCCCAGACGCAGCGTCTGGCTTGGTAACCCCTCTCCTCCCCTTCTCCGATCCCCGCAGTGTTGGGAAAGATTCAGTCTTTTACTCCTCAGCTTGATTTCAGGACATCATTAACTCTTCCAGAAGCATTTCTGTTTTAACTCAGCTGTAATTTTTGACTTAAAACGCTTTCTGGATCCTGTCTGCTTTCTACTACCAACTCCCAGCATCTTAAAGTGATTCCAAGTGTTACCCAAGCCCACAGCCCTCCCCATCAGATGGACGCTTCCTCCCAGGCAAGGCTCTTGTTGATTCCTTCTGTGGATTTCCAAGGGCGAAACTATGGGGAGTTTCTTCACTGAAGACTCTCCCCAGATATCCTGTTCTCCAGCACATCCTGTCACTGCCCTCCCATCCTCAGCTGGTTTAATGCCGGTAGCAAACACTTCCGAATCGCGGGGCGGGCGCTGGGGGAGGTCACAGGTCCACTCCCAGTCGGTCTCCAAGCACTCAGCATCCTCTGACAGAGCCCATCTGTTGCCAGCTTTCCCTGCGAGGGTTCAGGCCTTGCCGTGGGGATGAAGAGTCATCCCCAGGCCAACTGGCATTTTCCATGCTCTTATCCCAGGGCAGACCTTTGTTTTCTGGAGTGGCTGAACTATTCCCCTGCTGGCCTCACGTCCCAAGTCTTTGGCTTTTGGTGCAAACACTGTCTGGGCAGCTGTTGGCCTGCTCAGCTCGGTACTGGTCCTCTGGGCTCTGTGTCACTTGGCTGGGGCTGTGCCTTCCTGTGTGTCTTCCATCTTGTCTCCCCTGTTTACCCCTGGCGTCCAACCCTGGGTGGTCCCCACCTCCTCTTGCTGGACCCACAGACCTATCCAGCCTCTCTTTGACACAGAAAAATGAGTTTTTAAAAAGCCCATTAACGCTCTGACAAGGATTGCCCCCAAGTCACGAGTGTCCCTGATTAGGGGGCCCGCTCTCCAGTCACAGAGCCCCCTCCTCACACCCCTCCGTGGGGATTTGTAGCAGAAATGTGTGGAGTAGAAATGCAGGGAGAAGGCAACCATCATCTTCCCCTGAGTGGTCCTCTGCCCGTAATGCTTTAAAAATATTGGAACCTGGGGCTTCCCTGGTGGCGCAGTGGTTGACAGTCCGCCTGCCGATGCAGGGGACACGGGTTCGTGCCCCGGTCCGGGAAGATCCTACATGCCGCCGCGGAGCGGCTGGGCCCGTGAGCCATGGCCGCTGAGCCTGCGCGTCCGGAGCCTGTGCTCTGCAGCGGGAGAGGCCACAACAGTGAGAGGCCCGCGTACCAAAAATATATATATATATATTGGAACCTACAACTTCTTCTTGAGATGGGAGTATTGTTGGTTGGTTGGTTGGTTGGTTGTTTTTCAAACATACATCCTTTTCCCTCCTTCAAAAACCATACCACTCAGGCCCTGCCGTCTTGGGTATGCCCCCCGAAGGTCAGCCAGCACTGGCTTTTGTTTCATTTGTCTGAAAACCCCTCCATCACCCACCGCCAACTCTACCCTCATTCCTGGCCCCTCTGGGATGTACACATCTGGAGACCAGGTCACCAGCAGGGTTGGGATAGAAGAAAAATAAGCTTCTTTTTAACGCTGGTTTAACTAGCTTTGAAAAAAACAAAAACAAACACTGAGCCAAGTGGACATTATCATTTTTGCCTCAAGTAGCAGTTTATTGTCATGGATATCAGGGCATCCAGAGCATATAATTTTGTTAGCCTGTTAACCACAGTTTTAGTAGATGACGTAAAATCGTGCATATTAAAAAAAGTATGAGATATTCTCCTAGGTAGCCCTAACATCCAGTGTTCCCTCTTTTCTTCTCAGAAAAGCTACGGTGACTCACATCTGTGCTCAACTAGATGACATTTGTGCGTCCACTTCTGGCCACGACAGAGGGGGACGGGCTGAGAGCCTGGGGAGTCGTGGGGAACTGGGGAGGGTGTCTGCTCCCACATTCTGCGTGGAACAAGGGCACGTGGAGTAAGCCTGGCTGCAGGCAGTTCTTTCTAACCCTGAGATACCGCATGGTTGGCTCTTTAAACCTAGGCATGGAAGCAACCTCGGAGAATATGCAGTCAACCTCCTCCATTTTCTAGACAAAACGACAAGCCTGTGGTTACCCCGAAGCAGAGCAGAGGGTGGGAACTTGGCCTCTGGTGCTGGTTGCCTGGGTTCAAATTCAGACTCTCCAATTCCTGGCGGCTGTGTACCCTTGGTGTGGTATTTAATCTGTGCTCGGCTTCTTCACTTGTAAAATGGAGATAATGAAAGCACTGCCCTCTGAGGGTAGTGGTAGTGAGTTGATACATTTAAGGAAGTTCCTTAAACAACTAAAAATAAAGCTACCATAAGCTCCTGCAATCCCATTCCCGGAGAAAACCATAATTTAAAAAGCTACACGCACCCCAATGTTCACTACTGCAGCACTCTTTACAATAGCCAAGATATGGAAGCAACTTAAGTGTCCATTGATAGAAGAATGGATACAGAAGATGTGGCATATACATACAATGGAATATTATTCACCACAAAAAAGAATGAAATAATGCCATTTGCAGCAACATGGATGGACCCAGATATTATCACACTAAGTGAAGTGAGTGAAACAGAGAAAGACAAATATCATATGATATTGCTTATATGTGGAATCTAGAAAAAAAACCACAAATGAAATTATATACAAAATAGAAATAGACCCACAGACATAGAAAACAAACTTATGGTTACCAAAGAGGAAAGGGAGGGAAGGATAAATTAGGAGTTTGTGATTAAAAGACACACACTACTATATATAAAATAAGTAACCAACAAGGACCTACTGCGTAGCATAGGGAACTATACTCAATACTTTGTAATAACCTATAAAGGAAAGGAATCTAAAAAATAATATAAATAATAGTATATACACAGACACATATATATATATAACTGAACCACTTTGCTGTACACCTGAAACTAACACAACATTGTAAATCAACTATACTTCAATAAAAAAATAAAATAAAAATTTCCATGTAAAAAATAAATAGATAAAGTGCATGGGGCTGGGTAAGGCCTGGATGCAGGGCAAGGCTGATTCATTTTACAGTCCTAGCATGGAGCAGAGTTGTGGGCATTTCATTGCTGCTCAGTAACTCTATCAGGAACGAATGAATGATTAAACAAGGACGAGTCTACCTACTTTGCAGATAAAGAAATAAGGCTAGAGAAGATAGACACATACTGGGTCATGAACCTAAGGACAGGGGAAGTGGTCTCCCGAACCCCTTTCCCCACAGCACTGTGTTCCATTGACGATGACCACGGTAAAGCTCAGTGAGCAGACCCTTGAGGTCACCTTGACTCTGTCCTGCCCCCTGCCAACACTCAGCAGAGCCGGGGACGCTCCCTCACGCGGCACATAGGAGGCTCTGCTGCACATTTAACGCAGCTTTAACCCACCTCCTTCAGTGACTCCCATAAGTTGAGTCACTGAAGAATCTTCCCTGTGACACTCCAGCTAGGAAACCCCCAATATCTGCTCCTGACCAGCGCCTTCTGCTTTTTTGAGACCAAACTGCCAACGCGCAGACTCTGCTTTCCTGCAAACTCCCACAGCGCAGTCACGGAAGCCTGAGGTCCCAAGATCTTTGTTCTCTCTTTGTTCTGAAGGTGACTGTTTCTGCCGGACCTTCCTTCCAGCCCTCTCCCCCTTCCTCACCCCTACGTGCTATCCTGATGAAATTCTCTGCCTAGAAGAACAGGGAACTCCCGCTGTGTGGTTCCCTCTATCCCCTCCCTCCCAACCTCCCTCCCTCTCTCAGGCATCATTTCCTTCCTTCCCCTGCCTGCGTTCCTTCACCTGTTCCTCTTGATTTATTTTATCCCCCTGTGCATAAAAGAGAGGGGACACTTGTAGTGAGAAGACATCAGCGCCCTGTTCCCCAGTGCCTCTTCATCAAAACTGGACAGTCCTGACACCTCATCCCGGGCTGACTCAAATGTCTCCTTTGCTGTTTCACTCCACAGCGGGCAGATTAAGGACACGGGCATCTGTTGGGAAGCATAATTGTCATTGTTTGCTTCCATTTTCCCAAGGAGCAGCCTCCTCTGACGTTACAGCCAGTGACCTTGTGATGCCCCAGAAAAACGCAGTGTCTGTTCTAACGTGCTTATGACCAGACCTCCCCCAGAGGGGCGGTTAGTCAAGGAGACAAGGATCCAGAGCAGGAAACATGACGTCATTCATCTGGTAGAGAAGAGAATTTCAGGCTCTGCTCTTTGTGGTTAGGTACCACGTGTTTGTCTTTGAAAGATAATTTCTTTCTCGGCGAAGTAAAGTTTAGCCTGCAGGTCTCTTTGTTCTGCGATGACACCTGGCCCCAGGGAGAGAGGAGCGCTCAGGCGCCCTCCATCCTGGCCTTTTGGTTTTTGATGATGAACGTGGATAAGTAGAACCCAGGAGGCACGATCGATCCTTTTTGCAACATGTTTCTGTCTTAGTCACATTGTGTCTTTTACGTACAGATTTTTATTTTAGTCTGTGTCTCTACCCACCTGTCTCCCTCTTCACTGTGTCCTGTGTCCTGTGCTTCTATGCCTTCTCCACCCTTTCGCTTCCTTCGGGCCAGATGAGTTTCACCCTCTCCTTCCTACGAACTGTCCCCTATGCCTGCAGTCCAGCTAAGAGAGAGCTTGCTGGAGGAACAATGGGATCGACCCTGCAGGTTGAAGTACTCACCACCAGATGGCACTCTACTAAGCTCTCTGCCCGTCTCTTGGCTCTGATGAGAAATCTGAGCGGTTTTTTAAAAAGTCACTGGAAAGCATCGTGAAAGGTCACTCAGTCCAGGGGCCTCCAATATTTTTTAAAATTTCTCACCCATATAAGTAACAACTTTCTGGCAGAGCACACCCACCTTTGTTTGTCCATGTGTATGTACTATTATCAATCTGTATTAAATATTAGTAAAATGATAAAAAATTATGCTCATAAAATTTTAAGTTTCTATTCTAATATTTTCTTCTTGCACAATAATGGCTCATTTTATGCATCTCCCACACAGATCGCTGAGCAGTTCATATTTCCTTCCTCAAAAAGAGCCACATTTCAAGTTTAAAAAAAGTACTTTTTGAGCTTTTACTGTGCACTCAGCACTATGGAAGGAACAAAAAATGAGTAAATAAAGGAATAAAACATGTTCTCTATCTAAAAGTTGCTTATGCTATAGCTGTGAAGGCAAGATATAGCAATAGATATAAAAGATCTAAAGACAATGTAGAACAATACGCATGTAGCCACCAGAACACTTAATTTGCAAACAACCGACTCTATTTTAAGCAAAAAGAAATTTCTTAGGTGGCTTATAGAATCTCTTGCAGGACCAGTAAGCCAGGATTAGAGGCTAAGCAGCAGCCAGAGGGAGTAACCAACCACCCAAGGACCGTTCTGTCGGAAATCAGTGATATGACTGTCTGCCACTCAGCACCAATGACATGAGAGTGACACCCGAGAGTGCAAACTCTGCTAGAGATGCCTGGGGAACAGAGCTCGGCCACCATGCTTACAAGGAGAGCTGAGCACACAGGTCACATCCTCCTTCATGCATACGGCTGCATCTGCTCAGCAGAACTGAGGCTACATCTGTAACCAGGCTTCAAGGACCCTTTAACTCTCCTGACTCTAATGTGGAGAAGGGACAAGAAGAGGTTGGAAGGGCTATGGACTGAGCCAGCCCCTAGGATGTACCACGCCACCACAGTGTCTACTAGACGAGAAAGGTTCATGCACGACTTGAGCTCTTGCGTGAACAAGGCCAGGAGGCCAGTCAGGAACTGTGAGCTGCTACCCTGGGCTCTCGGTGGATCTCAGCCTGAGTCAGCCCTGAGTTCCTGCTACAGCAGGCAAGCTCTAAGAGTCTTTTTATCTGGGGCAGCTTCACCTAACTTCCAAAGGTTCCTTGCTTTTTTTTTTTTGGATGTGTCTATTTTTCTTCTCCCAAATGCACATCAGACTTTCACCCACGGCTGTATTTTAACCTCCGAATTCTTCTTTGTCCTCTGGTCTTACGTCCCTGCCTGCCTTTTGGACTCATTTTTGTATTGACTCCATTTCTTCCTGTTCCCTGATTCCTCCCTGCAAGCAGATACTTGATTCACTGCCTCGCCTGACATTTGGCTTTTCTCCTATCCCCTGTCTTACTCTCAGCATCATCCCCAGACTTTGCCTGAATCCCAGCTCACTCCTCATCTGCTTAATATATGTGGGCTTGGTCTCAGCGAGAGACATAGAGGGAGTGGGGCTCTGGGAAATGGACAATACGGAGAATTGGAGGAAAGACACTCTCCATGGGGACAAGTGAGAGTGGTAACAGGAGCATGAAAGGGCCTATGTAAGCAGAAAAAAAGATTTTTGTAAGGAAGTGGAAGTAATTGTTGTGATTTACAAGTGTTGAATATCTCTTGATGTCTTAGTTAGATTGAGGTAATATAACAGAGAGCGAAAACAAAAGTGGTTTAAATACTTAATAGTTTCTTTCCCATAAAAATCCAAGCTGATAGTAAAACTCTGCTTCTCAAAGTGGTCAGGAGTCCAGGCTTCAATGCATGGCTTCCACTCATGGCTGCCACCATCTTGTCCAAGAAGAAGAAGCATAATTGAAAGACCGCGTTCCTTCGCCTGAAATGGGAAGTGAGGGTACACTCTTCCCTTTAGGGGCGTAACCTCGACATTGGATGTTTCACTCTCTCTCCTATCCCGTTTGCCAGAAAGCAGTCAACTGGCCACATCAAGCTGCTGAGGAACCTGGGAATTATGGCCATCACTGGCATTTACCCAGCTAGAACCTCTGTTTCTACGTAGAGAAGGGAAGAAAGAAGATTGGAGGAGAGCCAGCGCTCTCTGCCCCTCTTAGCATGCCCCTCTTGACTAGGCTGTGGGGGAGTTCTCAGGGAAAGATTGCTACTGTATCACTGGATGAGGTTGACCAAGGGGATCTTCCCTGGAGTGTGGACAACTAATAGCCAATGCCTTCTTAAAAGACATCATAGTTACTGGCGTGCGCAGTCCCATCCTATGGGATTAGGTAAAGGTGGATGAAAGAATGAAAGGTAAGCAGTGTGGTAACCACCACACTGCTCCCACCCAACCGCCACCCAAGCCACAGCTTGGGGTGAGAACCTAGTGGAGCCCTTCACAGCCCTATGTATCTAGTCCAGGCCTAGGTTCAAATCCCAGCTCTCCCATCAACCACCTGTGTGATCTGAGCAATTTGCTTTTCCTTCCTACGCCTCCATTTCCTCCTCTATAAAAGGGATGTTAACAGTACCTACCTCACAGAGTTGTTCTGAGGATGAAATGAACTAATGCATTTTCATTGTACCTGATATGTAGTAAAGACTCAACGATTCTTGGCCATTATTACATAACAGACTCTAAACACACAAACCCACCCGCACACACATAAGCAGTTCTTCCTGACTCTGATCTAGCCAAGAAGAGAGGGTACATTTGTGTCCAGTTCCTTTCCTCATCTCCCATGCCCTAGGCTCCACCATGGGAGAAAGAGTAATGCCACCAAGAAGGACAATAGGAAAATGCAAAGGTATAAAAGCAAGAGTGAGCGTGGGCTTTGGAAAACAATGAAAATCCCAGACTTGCTACAATAGAGAGTTTGCGTTGGAAGGCAGTAGAAAAAACTTTTGGATAGTTTGATTCATGCATTCATCAATAAACACAGATAAAATGTGAAACCACCTAACAATGAAACTCTCCAATTTCTGAAAACTCATCTGAGAAAGAAACTCTCAGTACCAGCAATAGGTGGAGGAATACTTGCTACAGTGGTTGCAGTTTGCATCATCAGGAGAATTACTGCTAAACATACACTCTAACACCCGAGCTTCTCTTAATATCCTTGCCCCTGACCCAAAGTACCTGGACAAAACTTGAAAAATTAGCATCCATGTTCCTTATACCCCTCCCCCAAATCCCAGCAGCTTTCTGAATTTGATAGTTATCTACAAAGGTAATTCTGGTGGATAGAAAAGGAGGGCAGAGCTCCCCCTTAAAGGAAATTCTCAGAATCTTCTGGGGAGCCTTTCAGTGGCACACTATATAGGTTTCCCACCCCTCCAGAAATCATAATACCTACTTACCCATGGACTAATGATGTGCTAGAGTCATCACACATCCGACCAGCTCACAGGAGCAGGTTGCACACATTTCTTTCCAACTCTACATCCAGCTGCATCTCATTGGTAGCTTGAAATCAGGCATGGTGGAAATATTTATGCCATGGAAATTGGTAACCACAGTAAACCAGGGGTCTCCCCATCCCTGACTCCAGAGAGCTTATTTTTAAACATTGAACAGTATACCACCCACCTTGGAAGTAAGCATTCATGTTACTAAGGTTGATGTAGTATATCTGTCTCCTGACATGTGGGAGAGGAAGAAGTTAGGGAATTGAATGTTCCACATTATATGGGGAACCATGCTAGGGGCTGCAGGCTTCTGCTCTCCAGAAGGGTCAGATGTGTGATGACTCCAAGCAGAGTGATGAGCTCAGCTCTGTTTCCATGAAGAAACGTGGGGAAGTCCTGCTGGGTGGAAATACAAGGGGTGTCAGACACACCCTCTGCCCTTGTGATACCTCTGATTTGGATGACAGACAAGGTAAAGGCCAGAAAGCAGTGAGTAATCTATAATATACACTAATATAAGGAAAGGTGCCAAATGACTGGTGTGGATACCAACTACTCAAAAAAGGAAAAGAGGGTTGTTTGAGTGACTACTATGTGCCAGGCACAGTGCTCAGTTCTGGGGGCTCAGGTGAGTAAGACAGACCAGCTTGCTGACCTTGGAATGCTCATCATCTAATGTGGTGCCCCTCAAGGTGTGGTCTGGTGAACATCTGCCTCAGAATCATCACTAGCAGTAACAGCTACCATGTATTAAGGGCATGGTATGGGCAGCCACTAAACTAAGTGCTTTACACGTAGTGTAATTTCATTCTCAGACCAACACTATATTTGACCTATTATTATTATCCCCATTTTACAGACTAGAAAACTGAGACAAAAAAGTGAATTACTTTGCCAAAGGTCACACCATTAGGGAACAGAGCCATGACTTAAATCTGGAAGTTTGGGCTCAGTACTTACACCCTAAACCTACCTTAAAAAGATCGAATCCCAGTGCCCAGAGTAACTGGAGGAGAATCTCTGGGATTGGATCCCCAAAATCTTACACTTTAAATGGGATCCCTAAGTGACTGTGATGCCTTCACGTACTAAGAACCAACGGTCTGAAGTCAGACAATTCAACAAGCAATCATAATAAAAATAACATCTGACAAGTGTCATGGAAGGGCTAAGTATGGGATACTAAGGTCACCTTTAGCCTAGATGTGATCAGGGAAGGCTTCTGGGAGAATTGCTCACACCTGCCTCAAAGGTAGGTGTTCTCCAGGTATCAAGGAAGTGAGAAAGCTTCCAGACTGAGAAAACAGATTTTGATAACAGGGCCAGAGGGAGGAAAGCTGCTAGGCCTTTAAAGAAGTGGAAGAAATTCTCTATGGCCAGAAGGTAGGATGGTGCTACCCTGCCTAAGAAAAGAGGCAAAAGTGCCAGGTGGGGCTTCCCTGGTGGCGCAGTGGTTGAGAGACCGCCTGCCGATGCAGAGGACACAGGTTCGTGCCCCGGTCCGGGAAGATCCCACATGCCACGGAGCGGCTGGGCCCCGTGAGCCATGGCCACTGATCCTGCGCGTCCGGAGCCTGTGCTCCGCAACGGGACAGGCCACAACAGTGAGAAGCCCGCGTACCGCAAAAAAAAAAAAAAAAAAAAAAAAGTGCCAGGTGGAGGTGAGGCAGGCCCTCCCATAGAAGGTTGTGCTGTTTGCACACCGCATAACGTTCCTGCACCCACCCAGGAAAGGGCCTTTTTGTAACTCAACCTCTCCCTGCATACCTTTATGCAATTTGCGCCAAGTACCATCTATCTTTCAGCGGCCATCCGTGGGCTTTCTGGGTCAGATCGGGAAGAGTTTTTTTATGTATAAGTTCAGAAGACTGGACAACGAGTAGCTATTGAGGGATTTTAAAAATGGCAGTGACGTGGCTGGATTCAGGTGCTTGGTTTACAAAGTCATGGGTTTCTACAGAGCACACAGTGGATGAGACCCAGGGTTGTGCACAGGACTCTGAGGTGCGGTCGCCACAATGGCTGCTCCTGTCCTGCGAGGCTGCAGGTGCTTTACCATCATGAGACGCTGAGTTTCCTTTCACACCCTCCCAAAATGTCACCCTGCACACCCCCGCCCCCCAGGCTTGTCCACATGCTATCCTACTGGGGGTCAAAGAGGTGACGCGAAGAGCCCAAGGCCATAGAGCTGCAAGAGTAGAATCTGAAGCCAAGTATTTTTTGTTCCCAAAGCTCTTGCTCTTACCACTGTGCTCAGCTGCTTCCAAGTCTATGTAAACAGGGTCAAGCCAGATTCTCCTAGGTTCTTACGTGATAAAACCCACACGGAAATTCAGAAGCACTCTTATTTCCTCCTTACTGTTCCATGCCACAGATAGCTAAGAATGAATCAAGGTTACTTGTATCAGACTAATTCAGCTCACAGTAACAGAAACACAACCCAGGCTGGCTTAAGCTAGGAGCTTCAATAGCTCATGTAACCAAAAGCTCTGATTTTGAGCCTAGTGGGTCCTTAGTCACCCTCACTTCATCTCAGCTTTGCTTCTCTCTCTATGGCTTCATCCAAAGGTGAGCTCTGCCCTGGTGACAAGGACAGGCAACAGCAGCTCCAGCTTACATCTTACCTACTTCACCACCTTAGCTGGAAAAACGCCTTTCACACTGAATCCAGAGAAAGTTCTGGCCGGGGACCTCCTTGGCCAGGTCTGGGCCATGTGCCAGGCTCTCAAGAGGGTATGAGGTCAGCCCGACCTGATCATATGGTCTAAGTGTGGGAGAGGAGCATCCCCCAAAGGAAAGTGAGATGCTGCTATCAAAGGAAGAACAGGATAGCAGGCAAGGGAAAAAATAGGTCTCTAGAGCCCACAGAATTTTCTAATCCTTTCTATTGACACAGTAAGATCCCACTGGCTTCATTTTTTCCTACAAATTTCTAGGCCTCTCCAATGATAGTGATAATCTGAGACCCTTCTTAATGAGAACTGCCAGTAAAAAAATGTCTGAAATCCTCCTTTCAGTTTCACATAATTTAACATACGAAACAAATTGAAGAAAGTCCAAAGGGCAGTGGAGTCATTGATGTCATGGGAAATATTAAATAATGCACTGAAATAGTTGGAAATTTAATAAGAAAGTAACAAGTATGAAAGATGAGAATGTGATTTCGTTTAACAAAAATCTGAGGCCAGAGAGAATGAGCAATGTTGGAGGATGGAAAGGAAAGGAAAATTATTTTGAAAATTGCAATGTCAGAAAAGGAAGAGCTAGTCAATGATGGATGTTTCAAGAAAGCAGAAATCCATCAACTTAATCAAGATTTCTGTTAAAACTGTTGAGCTATCAATATGCTACTTTTTCCAATAGGACAGGTGACAAAATAAGCCAAGCAAGGAAAAGATTTTGTTCCACTAACTGGTTCCTCCATCACCATGGCAATATCACAAATGGAAAACGGGGATGTTGGTAATGCCATGATCTAATTATTTTTCCCCTCTACCTTCGTTACTTGTCAGTGTTCAGGATGATAACAAATTTTCTTTATTTACGTTATTCCACATGGATTATTCTTACTTTAAAGTTGCTAGAAACTATAGGTGCTATTCTGTGTAGGATTTGATTTAAAAATAATAACTTATGCAGAGAAATTTCTTAAATGGTGTGAGAGAAAAAGAGAGGAAAATACTATTTTTCCATGATTGAGTTAATAGCACTTTATCATTTGGAGATAACGCTATCCAATGACAAGTGAGAAGTGTCTTGTGTGGGTTCTGATCTGTCCACTACTGTCTGCCGTAGAAGACCAGCACTGAACACTCCAGGTTAGATATCATCTGAAGATCTGGTGGTTTAAATGTTTTCTTAGAATAATAAAATAGATGGTCCTATTAATTTTATCACAATTCTCATCATCTTTGAAATTATCAAAATAGTTACTGTTTATTAAGTGCTTTGATAAATGTCTTGTGTCTTATTTAATTATGTGAAACATTGAGGCTTAGAGAGCTCAAATTACCTACTCAAGGGGATAAATCTAGTAAGTCAAAGAACCAAGATTCACACATTGAGCTCGTCATCCTGGGGGGTGCCCCACATGAATGTGGGCAAACCACAGATGCAATGCATCCTGGGACCAATTTGCTTCACAACGTTCTAAGGCCAAAGAGTTCATTCTTGTCCTTTGCCACTGAAGCAAGTACTCAAAAAGAGAACTGAGCGAGAGTGTGTTCTTCATGCACTAAAAATCCTGCTCACGATGTGTACAGCACCACCTTATATGTGAAGCCTACCATATGATGATTTTTATATTCACCAATTGCATTGTCTAGGAATTTAATTTACTGACTGTCCACTACGTGCAAGGTACTGAGGCCATGACTTTGGGAGGACAGTTATGAGTTAAGATGTGGCCACTGTTTCAAAGAGCTTACAATATGCAGTAGGGCTGGGAGAGGTAGGAGAAGCTCAGATGAGCACTCTGGGAGTAAAATGAACCATCCTCAGAACACCATAAAAGAGCTATAAACCAAGTGCTACAGGAGTGAAAGGACAGAGGAATCCTGTCCGTTTGTGGAAAGGCTTCTCAAAGGATAGACCATTTGATATGGTCTTATAGAACTGACAGGATCTCAGCATACAGGGAGGAAAGGAAAAGAGGGTGCATCAGACAGAAAGAACAGCATAAGAGATGTCAAGTCACACACCTTCGCATGATGAGCGAAATATCCTAGTGTGAATGGAGATACATGTGTGTAGGGGGGACTAAGAAGAAGCGAGCCTAGAAATGTAGGTTGTAGATATTGTGCCCAGCCTTTAAGCCACCACCACCCCAAAAAAAAAATTGGGCTCAGTTTGCCAGGCAATGGGGAAGACTTGCAGACCACTGAGCAGGGAGGAATTGGGCTGGATTAAAAATAAAACAACTGGAATCAAAGTGACCAGGTTGTCATGACAACAACCAACAAAGTATTTAGGCCAGTGCTTCTCCAACTTTAAAGTGCCTGAGAATCACCTGGGAAACTTGTGAAGATGCAGATTTGGACTCAGCAGCTGTGAGCTGGGACCTGAGATTCTGCATTGTAAGAAGCTCCCACATAAGGCATTGACGGTGAATTTTAAACCAGAACTCAAAAACATGAATCAATATACGATGATTCATAAGACATCCTCAGGCATTTCGCCATCATTTGTTATTCTCAGTAAGTTCTCTGCCCAGGTAGTTTTTCACTGTTTTGCATTTTCAACAGCAAATCTGAAATTTGCACCTGCATATCCTCCTGTCCTTTTTTTTTTTTTTAACTCTTTAAATACAATCTTGAAGAGGAAGAAGTAAGCAGATTAAATGAGGTCATTTACGCAATTTGTGGTTTCAGCTGCAGATTTTTGTTATCTTAAAGGGAAGCAGAAAACATGTAGATGTATAAATAGAGGTGTAGAACGCAGGTTCACAGAAATTCATTCTCTCTCTCACTGTATAAAGATAAGCTCACATTTAGAACGCAGGGCTCCAAGCTGGTTGCCTTAGTGGGAGGTGGGCTATTGGTTACACTGAGGACACCTTGAGCAATTTAGTGACTTTCCGTCACTTGCTGTGGACCAGATGCTGGAGCGCTGGCCTCTGGAGCAAACTAAACTGAAGGCATTTCATAGCAACCTCAATCTTAAGGGCTGAAATAGGAAACACAGCGGCAGACTTGGAAACTAGGTCAAGGAGGAAACTCTGGTAAAGCTCCTGAAATGGCTGACTTTTCAAACTCTACCCATATCAGTCCTTTTCAAAAGGAAAGCATGTATTCCCAAATGGTATCCTTCCCGACCCCAAACGAGACATGTAAGCAGTCAGGCACAAAGAAATAGAGAAACAAAACCCAAGCCAGCCATGTATGACTCACCTCTGCACTGCCCAGCCTTCCGTGTCTGCATCTTCCACGTTGCCCTGACTCTTGGCCACGTGGTGCAAGGAAGATGAGAACCAATTGACCCAGAATGAGAAACACCTGTAGGGAAACAGATTAATCCACAGTCTGAGGTCATTATCATTTAATCCATTTTAGATGGATGGTTTGGCTGATGTGATGAACTGGACAGATGATGGCAGTGTCCATGCATAAGCTCCAGTCAGTCTCCTGTTCAATGTCCACTCACACACCAAGGAAGAGGTTAGCAAATTGTCACGGCCAATCTAAAGCAAGATTAGAGGAGGTTTCACCTACACTTTCTAAAATCTCACTGGTGTACTCTTACCTGTAATAGCATTCCTTTGTGAGTAGAGAAAGAAGATATTGCCTAGCCCACCTGCAAATTTCCTTCAAGGGAGTATTACCAAGTAAATGAGCAGTCATTCTTAAGTCAGATTAAAACATGTGGGACAAGATGTTGTTGAAGCCATGGGTGTCTTAGTGGAAAAGAGTGTTCCTGGCAGACAGTCACCGTGTGAGACCTCCCCATCCCATTGAGAAAAACTGCCCCACTGGGGAGAGGGGCTCCCAAGCAATAATTCCAGTAGGGTTGGCAATGTTCAGGCTACGTGATCTGCTGTGGCACAAAAACTACCAATTCCCACATGGGCCTGGGACCCGTGATGTGATCTTGCACAAAGAGCTCTGTGCAAAGAGAGATGATGACAGTTAGGTGGCCAGCCAGACCTTTCCTCAGAATTGGAAGTGGATGTGGAGAGAATCAGCCGTGAAGAAAAAAGCAAGAAGATGCCAAGGCAAGCAGAAGCTGAGTACAGCAGAACCACAGGAAAGGCAGAGCACCGGGCCAAGAGACATTGGGTCCTGCTGCTGGGTGTGTTTGGAAGTGTGTGTGTGTGAAGGGGGCTGGCATTCCAAACAGCCATCCTGACCCCTCCTGGGCTTTGTGAGGCCAGGCTTTCCCAGTCTCTTGCTCTCTCTGTGGAGCCTGATGAGTCAACTCTTCCTGAGTTTCCTTAAGACCCAGCTATCAGCTGAGATTCCCATTGGCAGTCCCCACTCCCCAGTGCACGTTAACCAAAGAGATCAAATGCTTAACCAACTAGAACACAGGAAGACAGGAAGAAAAGACTGGAGGGAGAGAAGAAAGAAAATAGACAGGAATACAGGCCCTGAATGGAAAACTCGAATAGTTTCAAGAACTTGTTCATGAGTAGAAGTTCTACCAACATCTCTGTCAGCCAAGACCCTTGCATTGCAAAGATCTCTTGCTAAAAATGATCAGCAGTTATTGAAAACAAAGAATCAAAAGATAAGTGTATATTATTAATTTTTTAATCATTCGAAAATATTTTCATTATATTTTAAATAATTTTCATCATTAATTTCAAGGTATCCAAATCCTCCTTTGGCCTTCTCAGTCTCCTTTTTTGAACTCACAGATCAATTTTATTCTATTTTGCTATGTCTTAGCATCCGGAGAGAAGGAAAGATCTCTCAGATAAAAAAACACCATCTCCATCTTCCTTTCCCCACCATCCCTGGATAAAATTCTGAGAAACAGGAAAAGAAAGAAATATTCATTTAATTTCATGCCTCAACCCTCTTTCCCACTTAATCCAAAGTGGAAGCTCAGGGCAGATTTTTTTTCAGAACCTCGGAGGTATGATTACAGTGAAGACAGAATGAAAGGTTAGAAAATTCTCTCAAACCCCAAGGTTATTCCTAGTTCAGGAGAAAGTTCTTTACAAAATTCCTTTTCTGGGTCACTCCATGTTAGTTCCTCCTGCTAGTCAAAGCCTTCAATGCCATCATTTGAATGCAGCCTGCATCATAGGTGAGAATTGTCATTGAAATCTCTCTAGTGGTTTATCACGAGGAGAGGATCTTGGAGGAGATGAGTCTCAGCACAATTGTCTCTGGCTGCTGTGAGTGTAGAGATCACCACGGCAACAAGAGCAGGGTAAAGAAGAGCAGTGTTATTGTTCCCTCCTGGGGTGATGCTACAGAAAGGGCCTTGAGTGCTCAAACTTATCCTCTTCTACATCTTGCTAGATCTCTCACCACCTCTTGCTACTGGAAGTCACCCCCTTCCTCCTAGTATTTAGACTGCATTCAACAAACTGGAAAATTGTATATATATAAAATAGATACAGTCATCTCTCAGTCTGCAGGGGATTGGCTCCAGGACCCCTGTAGGTACCAAAATCCACAGATGCTCAAATCCCTTATATGAATAGCATAGTATTTGCATAATCTGACCTATGCATAACCTCCCATATACTTTATATAAATATAAATACATAAATAAATAAATAAATATATATATATATATATATATATATATATATATATATATATATATATATTTGCCACGCCATGTGGCTTGTGGGGTTTTTAGTTCCCTGACCAGGGATTGAACCTGGACCCACGGCAGTGAGAGTTCAGAGTCCTAACCACTGGACCACCAGGGAATTCCCCTCCCACATACTTTAAATCATCTCTAGATTACTTATAAACTTAATGCAATATAAGTGCTGTGTAAATAGATGTAAATACAATGTAAATGCTATGTAAATTGTTCAATGCATGGTTGGTTGAATCTCTGGATGCAGAATTCACAGATTCAGAGGACCAACTGCCTATCAGTTACTCACTGGCTAATCATCTGAGCATTCCTAGGACATTATATAGGTCAAACTTGGAGCCCTAGGAGAAATACGAGTCTAAGAACTTGAAATTAAAAAGAACTTGAAATGTATCTCCCAAATGCCAATCTTTCAATCCCTCAAATAAATAAATAAAAGATAGTAAGACCTTAACTTTGTGTGACATAGCATCCTGTTCTTAAGACTCCTCAATGTTTTTTTTAATCATTATCAAGTTTCTAAAGACTGCTAGAATTTCTTGTTCCCAATGAAGAATGGACTGGGGTTAGGTGGAAGAGAAGAATGCCTACTTCTTGAGATAAAATCTGAAAAAAATTAAAAGGGTTTGCTTCCTCCATAAGAGCTATACTATCCTCCTTGCCTCAGAGAAAGTAAAAAATTCCTAAATTTGGCTAATTTAACATGAAAGAGAGCATCAGTTCTTCTTATTCAAACTTCTAGCCTGGTACAAGAGAGTATAGTATTGTGTTAACATCTAACTGTGTAACCATGGTCAAGTTAATAAAATATCAAGTCAGGAGAACTGGGCAACCTTGGTCAAGTTACTAATCTCTCTAGCCAGAAATGGGTGGTAACTACAGTATTATCACTAACTCACAATATGAGCACGAGCAAGTCAACCATCACAGCTCATTTTCATTGAATGTCAAATTAAGGCAATACTCTTGCTTCCCTATTTGCCTTAAAGCCATGCTCTTCAGTATTTTGTTCCTCAAGGTCATACCTGTAGACAACAGTCACACTCTGGATATACTATCACAAGTCAAGATGGCTCACTAACGGATTAAGCAAGTTAGACTTCACATTATGCTCAATTCCCTCAAGAACCACTAATATCTTCTCTTGCTGATACCAGGTTTTCCAATGTGGTAGGCAGCCAATAAGATGGCATCCAGTGACTCCCCACTCCACTGCATAATTCTCTCCCTTTAGGTGTGGGCTTGGCCTAGTGGCTCACTTCTAACAAAGAGAATACAGCAAAAGTGGTAGAATATCACTTCTGAGACTACATTATGAAACGACTGTGATTGTGCCTTGCTCACTCCTTCTTGTTCTCTTTTACTCACTCTAATGAAGCCAGCTCTCATGTCACTAGGTGCCCTGTAGAGAGGTCCACATGGAAATGAATTGAGGGAGGCCTCCAGCCAACAGCAAGCAAATAATGGAGACTCTCAAAGTCCACAAGGAATTGAATCCTTCGAACAAGCATATGAATGAGTTTGGAAGTTAATCCTTCTGCTCCCCAGTCAAGTCTTCAGATGAGACCACAGCTCTGACTAACACTTCAATTGCAGCCTTGTGAGAGAACCTTGAGGTAGAAGCACCTAGCTAAACAATGCCTAGATTCCTGACCCTCAGAAACTCTGAGATCATAAATGGGTATTGTTCTAAGCCAGGAAGTTTGTGGATAATTTGTCATGCACAACGATAGATAACTAATAACCAATATGGTCAGAAATCATGATAGAGAGTATTTGCACTGAAGTGGTATTTTTCAAATATCTGTATCTCAATCCATTCTAGTGGTCATGATCTAATTTAGTGAGCTAGTGAGCCTCAACCAGCAATTTTTTAATGAAATAACATGGAATGGACTAGAACAGAATAGAATTTTTTAAAAAAATCAGAACTGATTGGAAGTGTTAAAAATAAATATTGTCTTATGAAACTTTTATTCCATAAGTACATTTCATACACTAAGTCATAATATAAAATATATTTCTTAATATGAGTTGGGCCAAAAAATGTTCCAAAGAAACAACCCTCAAGGGCAATTGTAAAAATCAAATGAGGAAATAAATTGAACTCTTGCTATGGTCTGAGTATTTGTGTCTCCCCCAAATTCACATGTTGAAATCCTAATGCTCAATGTGATGGTTATGAGAGTAGAGCCCTCGTGAATGGGATTAGTACTCTAATAAAGAGACTCCACAGGGCTCCCTAGCCCCTTCTACCTTGTGAGGGTATAATGAGAATCCTGCAATCTGAAAGATAACCCTCACCCTACCATGCTGGTGTCATGATCTTGCACTTCCAAGCCTCCAGGACTGTGAAAAATAAATTTTTGTTGTTTGTAAGCCACTCAGTCTGTGGTATTTTGTCACAGCAGCCAGAACGAATGAAGACAACCCTCTTCTCCTCTGCTTGCCCAACTTCAACAAAATGTCAAGATTTGGTTCAAGTCTTACCTCTCTCTAAAGCTTCCCTTCACCACTCCAGCCCACTGGCTTTCTCTATCTCTTCTTGGAATACAAGGCCTACAAGAATCCAGTGTCGGGCTTCCCTGGTGGTGTAGTGGTTAAGAATCCACCTGCCAATGCAGGGGACACGGGTTCGAGCCCTGGTCCAGGAGGATCCCACATGCCACGGAACAACTAAGCCCTCTAGCCACAACTACTGAGCCTGAGTGCCTCAACTATTGAAGCCCATGCGCCTAGAGCCCATGCTCTGCAACAAGAGAAGCCACCGCAATGAGAAGCCTGCACACCGCAACGAAGAGTAGCCCCCACTCGCCGCAACTAGAGAAAGCCCCTGCACAGCAACAGAGACCCAACACAGCCAAAAATAAATAAATAAAATAGATAATTTTAGTAAAAAAAAAAAAAAAAAAAAAGACTCATGTGTCAGTGGTAATAAGTTATGTTAATTTGAGCATGGGGTACTTCTCCTGAAATAGATGGCAAGATCTTGAGAGCAGGACTGTGATTTCACTTTTCTATATCTTCCATAGTATATATTGTGGTAAGCATAAAATAAGTAAAGCAAAAGTTTTTGGTTCACCTTTGGTAATAGAGGTTTACAAGGAACACAGGAATACAAAGTAGAACTGCAATTGTCTCCTTGTGTTAGGTAGAAAAATGGTCACCCCAAAGATACCATATTCTAATCCCTGGAACCTGTGAATGGTACTTTACATGGAAATAAGATCATTCCATATGAGATGAAGTTAAGGATCCTGAGACGAGGAGGAGATGATCCTGGTCTATCAGGGTGGGCCCTAAATGCAATCACGTATATCCTTATAAATGGGAGGCAGAGGGAGATACGGCACAGATGGAAGAGAAGGCACTGTGACCACAGAGGCAGGGATTAGAGTAATGCAGCCACAGACCAAGAAATGCTGGCTGTCACCAGGAATTGGGAGAAGCAAGGAACAGATTCTCCCCTGGAGCCTCCAGAGGGAGCATAGCCCTACTGCTGATACCTTGATTTCGACCTAGTGATACTGGTTTTGGGCACTTGGACTCCAAAACTGTGAGAGAATAAATTTATTTTATGCCACCAAGTTCGTGGTAATTTGTTCCAGTAGCCACAAGGAATGTATACACTCCTCAATACCATTGATGCCTTTGAGTCCCAGAGTATCCAGCATTATGATGTGTCATATGCTTTATTGAATCTTCACAATGTTTCTTCCCCTCTTTTCAGGAAAATAACCTGAAATGCAGTGGCCAACTTTCACCTCAAAGAGAAGATAAGCCTGGGCTGGTTTGTTGCCACATAATGTGGACTGTCCCTAGTGGGACGTGCTCTTGACAAATTATCTCAAAGGCAGCTGGACTTTTCCACATCTGTACCATTTGTGGCGACTTTGGGGTCACGCCAGTCTTATAGGGTTCCCTACAAGCAGAGCCTGAGACAGAGATTCTTGTTCAAATTATTGCTTGGGGGATGCTGTCAGGATAAGGTGGGGGGGGGAGGCGAGAGAAGCAGAAGAGGGAGGGAAAAAATGGAGCCACATATGGTTTCAGCCAGAGATTAACTTCAGTCTGACCCTATGCAGAGTTTGCCCCACAATGTTAGCCCCTCTTGAGGCAAGGGGGCCAGCCTTTCATTTCATACTATCACTCCAAGGTTGGGAGATGGGAAGATGTGAAAAGGGAGAGAAATGATGGCCTCCCAGGCAAAGAACAATTGGTTTTATGGGCTTCTTATAAGGAATGGTTAATAAAACTATCATCTGTAAAGAAAACCACATATGCAAAGAATCATATAAACTGTTAATGAGTGTAACTATTATAAGGTACTGTAATTTGTCAAGACAAATTTAGATTGATCCTAAAGTGCTGGCCAACGGCAGTCAGTGAGGGTTTTTTACTACCGCTGAGTTTGGACTCTGGGCTCCCGGAGCCTGTCGCACAGCACGGCAGCCTAGTTAAATCTCAATCGGGTTGCAAAAATAAACATGACTCTCAGTAGAGTTAACAGTGGAATGATACTCAGCTCAGAGAATGCCTTTAAAAGACATGTTCTTACAGGCCAGAGGAAAGACCTCCCCACGGCAGGTGAAGTGTACAAACGGAGAGCGGCAGCATCTATGAAAATATGTGATCACAGTGGGATCCTGTTTGAGAGCAGGGTGAAAGGCATGATCCAAACCCAGCCTTGATAGAACCAGGGCTGTTTTGTTTGTTTTCCAGGCAGACAGGGTGAAACAGCGAAGTATCCAAAGAGGTGTGAATTCCACCCTTCATGGGGCAAAACAGGTGACCTGCAAAGCCTAGATTTTGATCATTTCAATCCAACATTTCTGAGCAAGTCCTTGGAACTTAGAAAATGCCTCCTAAAATTTCAAAACATTTCTGAGACGCGTTAAGCTGCTGCCTTTGTTGAGGTCAGCTGGGCACAAGAGCCTGGGCAGAGACGGGACAGTGAAGAAGGAAAGCCATGGCCACAGGAGGTCCAGCCAGTCATGGCCAGGTTCATGACCCCCATACAACATGCTCAACTCAGATCTTAACTGGTATTTACCAGACAAATTCTTGGATTTCACTGACTGGTAAAGATAGATGTGTGTGAGAGAGAGAGACAGACAGATAAAGAAACAGAGAGACAGAGAGAGAACAGAGAATGTCTGAAATAGCATTGTAGACTCTTCTTGTAACATCTAAAAAACAACAAAATATCAAAAAATTATCCACCATAACTACTATTTCATAAATAAAAGACCTTTGAGTATCAAAATAAGAAGAAAGGACATGATCTCAGAATAAAGGGCAGTCTTTTAAGCTGAATAGATCTAGTTCTAGGGAAAACTCATTATTTATGCTTACCTTTTTCATTTTACTTCACATCGGTACTCTAAGTATTCTGTCAGCCACAATTTGAGACTCGAGCCCCTTCAAGTGTCCTCCTTTCCACACAAATTGAAAAGAGATGGACTCCTTCCGGCATAACATAAATCAAGGGCAAATGAAATACCTGCCCCAAATAAAGGATGTCCAAAGGTCATGGAAACTTTAAATCAACCATTCCCAACTTTATGTTTTAATACCCTTGGGGATTTCCCATTATATCAGTACGGCTGCCAGGAAAAGTTTCAATAACCTACAACAAATTAAAGTTTAGCTTTTGTTTTAGGTGTTCGTATCATTTAACCCTTTAAAAAATAAAATATTACGTTTAACATTTATTGAGTCCCTGATTCTATGTCAGATGCTGTACCAAGGATACGTATATGCATTTCCCCCATTTTAAAAAATTAAGATATTTACGTACAATAAAATTTAGACTTTTTTTACCATGTAAATCTAGGAGTTTTGACAAATATATAAGTTGTGTAACCGTCATCGCAGTGAAGCTATAGAACAGTTTCATCAGCCCCCAAATCCCCCCTCACCTCTTTGTAGTCAACCCCTATCTTTACCCCTAGAACCTGGAAACCACTGCTCTGTTTTCCATCCCTATAGCTCTGCCTCTTCCAGAATGCCCACATTATAATTCCCCAGGTTTCCTTATAAGTGGAACCATGCAGTATGTCGCCTTTTGAGTTCAGCTTCTTGCACCTGGCATACTGCATGTGACATCCTTCTGTTTGGGGTGCATCAATAGTTCCTGCCTTGTTACTGCCC